>NC_050186.1:32556752-32571752 GCF_008315115.2 Sander lucioperca | reverse complement strand
AAAACTGAGGGTTAGAAAAAATGAGGACCAAAGGTGTGAGCACCATATATAATGTCTGGGAAAAAAGTAGAAAGAAATTTCTCTCTAATTAAAAAATGTTTGGCCATCATGAAATCTACAGTCTGGCATTGCCAGCTCTATCTCCACAGTGGTGTGGAGTAAGGTCTGGCCTCACCACACATACAATATTAAAGTTAACAGTGTATTGCCGTGTGTACTTCTTCCACAAAACATCCCACCCCTCGGTCCCAAAACCTCCCAGTTAGATAGCAAATGCTGTTAACTTATTCTTTGTAAATCTTTGCAATCATAAACAGAAGGAACCAAGATGGCCTGCCTTGTTACACGATCCAAATGTTCTTAAAAACTTGACATTTTATGCGTGTAGCTAGCTCGCGGTTTATCGTCGTAACGGTAACAAACAAAGCCCGCTCCCGATGTCAGGCTTTATCTCGGCAATGTACTTCCGTCGCGCCAGACTATGAAATCTATAATAGCTTTAATTAGCTTCAAGTGACTGGTGTCTCCCTGGTGAAAACCGGATAGATGCACTTGTTATTACTAAACTGTTGTGGTTTCCTGTCTCTCTTCAGGTGACCAAGTCCAACACAAACCCTGATGACCTCGGAGGATTGGCCAACCAGCTTACCAATGAGTTTGGAAATCTTGCAAACGAGGCCAAATATGCTGCCGTGACTGCAGAGAATGATGAGGTACGTTTTTTTATTCCCAACTTGTATATACATTTGTACATTCTTTCCTTTGTATTTTTTTATCTTTCAGTTTTGAATAGTTGTTCTTGTATTCTATCCTTTATAATTTATTATTTCTTGTATATTCTGTATGTGTGCTGTGTGTCTGATATTTTGCTGCTGTAGCAACATCATTTCCCAATTTGGGATCAATAAAGTCTATCTATTCTATCTATCTATCTGATACGATGTGCGGTCACCACGGCGCTATATTTACTTAGCATACATAAGCAGTAGAACATATAGCATAACCTGCACCAACTCGTTAGTCAAGTCTCTCTTGATGCGTGTCCGTCCGAGGAGAGCAGACTGCAGCCGTCTTCACCCTAGTACATCACCATAGAAACAAAGGAAAGCATTGCAGTTAGAATTCTGCCTGTGACACCGGCTCCGCGTGTCTCATGTCACTCTCTGTCGTTTCGGCGCTGTTGTTCCGATTCATCTGTTTGTTTGTGTGTCTGTTTCCAGATTGGTACTCACATTAAGAAGCAGGTGGGCGAGCTGGGCTTCAGCTGCACCGGCCTGGTGACCAAAGCTGGGGCCCTGCAGTGCAGCCCCAACGACTCCTTCACCAAGAAAGAGCTGATCGAAAGCGCCCGCAAAGTCTCCGAGAAGGTCAGACTGCAACCAAACACCCCGCTGCTCTGTTTCAATCATTTATAACTTCACTAGTAAAAATATGACACCTGTACTAAATATGCACGCCAAGTTTTTTTGCATAATCACGGTTTCTCTGTTTAACTGCAATGACTTGCTAACATGAGCTAAGGCGTATGACTGGTAATTGTTGATTTTGTTTAGATATGCCAAATTGTAATTACTGTATATATGTATATATATGATTATTGGTCAGACTATATATTTTTATTATTATTTCAATTGTTAGTTTTTGGCACTTGATATATGCATATATAATGCACTCTATATACATGTTCATAGCAATAAATATAACAAGGAGGGGGGGGCACAGTTAGAAAACGTGTTTTATAATAATAAAGAGGCGTGGTTTACTTCATAGGCTGTGTATTTGTGTTAATATATATATATATATATATATATATCCATTGTACAGCAACATTTGGAATTGTTCCAGCTCTAGCCAAGTCCAACTTCCACTCACAGCAGGTCGGTCTTGTTCCCGCAGGTCTCCCATGTGTTGGCGTCCCTCCAGGCAGGTAACCGTGGCACCCAGGCCTGCATCACCGCCGCCAGCGCTGTGTCTGGAATCATCGCAGACCTCGACACCACCATCATGTTTGCCACTGCCGGTACTCTGAACAGAGAGAACGCAGAGACCTTCGCTGACCACAGGTACCTATCACTACAGAGACTCTGTTTAAAAGAGAGGGTTGGGGTACGATACGTACGAAAATCGTACGTATCGTGATTTTTCTTTATTTTTCTTTTTGAAGTCTCAGGAGCACCTGAGCTGTTTTTGGCAGCACTTTAGCTAAATGAATCTGAAATGCGGCAAAAAACAGCAGAAAAAGCGCCCAACCATTAAAAAACCCCGCCAAAAACAGCAAAAAAATGCCAAAAACATAAAAAAAAAAAAAAAATTGCCAAAAACATTTAAAAAAAACTGCCCAAAACAGAAAAAAATGCGCCAAAAAATAGCAACAAAAACGCCCAAAACAGTGAAAAATCACCAAACTAATTAAAAGACTTTTCTCAGATATAATGACTGTAGTTGGACTTTTTTAGCAAGTTTTGCCTTTAAGTTTTTTGAGTGTTATTTATTTATTAGCTGCTTTTCCAATGTAGATGTCAAATTGCATATTGTTTTTTGTTTTTTAAGATTATTTTTTGGGCATTTTCAGCCTTTATTTTGATAGAACAGCAGAAGACATGAAACGGGAGAGAGAGGGGGAATGACAATGACTTCCACAAACCTACAGAAAACACTGTAATTAATATTTATTTTTATTTTTTTACCAATGATACACTTAAATATTATTGTTTGTATGGTACCGCTGACAGCAACTGCATCGTATCTGTTCCCAGCAAAACAGAGCTGTGATGCGCATTCCTTTTAGAAAACAGTTAGCACTTAGGAATGTCTCATGATATATTGTCTCTAGAAGTGTATTATTCAACTTTTATTTTTGATAAAGAAGTAAAAGAAAATCCCAATACTCAATACTGTCGAATCGCAATTCTTCTAGAATCGCAATAAATGAAAATCGCAATACAAATCCAACCAGCACCCATGTATCGGGAAAGAATCGCGACAAAAGCATATCGCCTCAAACATCTAGCAGAAGGCACGGATAATCTTGTCAAGCTCTGACCCCTCTGAAGTCTGACTCAGTTAATTGTGTTACTATAGTGACTGTGTGACCTTCTTGTGTGCAGAGAATACATCCTGAAGACAGCCAAGGCTCTGGTGGAGGACACCAAGCTGCTGGTGTCCGGCGCCGGAGCCAGTCAGGAGAAACTGGCCCAGGCCGCCCAGTCCTCGGTGGCCACTATCACCAAACTGGCCGATGTGGTCAAACTGGGAGCCGCCAGCCTGGGAGCCGAAGACCCCGAGACCCAGGTACTGTGTGTCTTCCCTTGTAAAAAAAGAAAAGAAAAGTGGGTTGAAAAACAAAATGTAGATTTAGACCCAACTCCTAATCTCAGCATACGATAAGGTCCTGCGTCAACAGCTAGCGTGCATGGCTCAAAGTGAACACTTCACCCAAAAAATCTAATCCTAAACCAGGGGTCTTCAACATTTATTAGGCCAAGGACCCCTTAGCTGACAAAGAGACGGAGCAGGGACCCCCTACTACATACAGTATATGGCAGAGATATGGACCCCTAGGGGGGTCCTCAGAGTTGCTGCAGGGGGGCAGCCAAATCATTGTTTGATAGTAAAAAAAATATACATTAATATATATACAACCTATTATTAGTAAAGATAAATCTTTTTTAATATACAACATTGATCATAGGCTTACTGGCCAATAGCTAAGGCTACCCACTGATACAGTTATTGTAGGCCCAGTTTAATATGCAACTCTATTTTATACAATATATGTAGTAGGGGGTCCTGCTCCGTCTCCCTTTCAGCTAAGGGGTCCTTGGCCTAATAAATGTTGAAGACTTCTGATATATTGTATGAAATAGAGTTGCATATTAAACTGGGCCTACAATAACATGAAGGGCGACCTAAAGCCTTCACACATATCTTTTCATTGTGCATACCATTCTAAGCTATTTTTTAGTTCCTTTTCAATGTTTTTGCCACTTTTTTCAAGGTTCTTTTGGACAATTTTTTCCATGTTTTTGGCGTTTTTCCCCCGGAATTTGTCGCCTTTTCTGACATTTGTCGCCTTTTTGAGGTTTTTGTCTCCTTATACGACAATTGTTTCAGCCGATTGTTTCGAATACATGCAGACGTGTCCCGGGACCTCTCAGATAGTTGGAGATCTCAAACCTGATCCCTAACCTTTTTGAAATTCCATACCCTTATCAAAGTGTTTTAAATCTATTGTTTTTTAATAAACAGCCATACAACCCTTTAACCGAAAACCTCATCAAAATTCTAAAAACGTGCAGATCAATGGGCAAAGTGAAGGCATGAAATGAAAGCGTAAACTGCACTCTCCATTCTTACAGGTGGTCCTGATCAATGCGGTGAAAGATGTGGCCAAAGCTCTGGGCAACCTCATCAGCGCCACCAAAGCAGCCGCAGGCAAACCTCATGACGACCCCAGCATGCTGCAGCTAAAGAGCTCCGCTAAGGTGAGACACGCACCCCCAAAACCCCCCATGAGACTTCTCTGCTTGAAGATGGGGGGGGAGTACTATATAAATCAAATTATTATTATTATTAAGACTCAGTAGCTCAGATCAGTTTTCTTGCCGTCAGTCTAACCCTTGGCCATATGATGTGCCTTGGCTGCTGTAGGTGATGGTGACCAATGTGACATCGCTCCTGAAGACGGTGAAGGCAGTGGAGGACGAAGCCACAAAGGGGACCAGAGCTTTGGAGTCCACAATTGAACACATCAAGCAGGAGCTGGCTGTGAGTAATCTGGCAGACCTATCTCCACAGCGCCGTGGAGTAAGGTCTGTAGTCGTGACATAGTTGCATCCCATACCCAAGTGGCGGCCACGCACGGTTAGAAACACTGGTGAAATACACTCTGGTTTACAAGAAAAAACACCAAGATCAGACTTCATCATTAGGCGGCCCGAGGCAAAAAGGGATGTTTAGATATGGAAAAATATTGATTATTTATTTGTGTTTATTTGACAGGGACAATGCAGAGCTCCTTAGCAGTACCCGAGTTAGCTCTAAGATCATTTTCATCTGTAGTCCCTGGGCTGTCAAAAAGGAAAACCTAACACTGAAGTATACAAACACTACAGTACACAACAGTAAAAGACAACAACACAATAACGACATAATTCATTCTTCATCCTCGAGAGATCATTGAGGGGCGACCTGTCATCGAGTCAGATTACAAAGACATATCATAAGAAATATAGAAAGACAATAAAACATTCAGAATTGGAAATTGCACAGGATTAAAACACCACCACAATAACAATACAATGTCACAGCATTAAAACACCACAACAATTATACCAGCAATAAAATCACAGCATGGGGACACCACTACAGCATTAGGATTAGCTGTTTGACTTTATGCAGGAACATGATTGGCTTGATTTCAGCCATGATTTCATCTTGAATTTAAAAGCAGCACAGCTGCTCCATTCTCTTCTCTTCGCTTGTTACCAAGTTCCAATACTTTGTGGCTCTAACAGAGAGACAGAGACTGTCATCACGTATTTAAATTATGCTTGATATGTATTATCATTTTAGTATTTTTAGATGCCTTTCCATTTCCATGTTTCTTTTATTGACATTCTGTCTTGCACGGTCACTGTTTTATGAAGTGCTGCTTGGAATTTGTGCTCTCATGTTCAAATTTGTGTCATGGGGGGGGAGGGGAGGCTTACATGAGTTTCTGATCCTAATTAATATCCTGTAAATCATTTAATCTGGAAAGCACTTTGTGCTTGATGCTTGAAAAGTACTATATAAATCAAATTATTATTATTATTATTATTATTAAAACTCAATAGATCAGTGCTGTACTGCACAGTCCCCTCTGTTAGTCGCTCTAGTTCGCTCGATGGTGTTTTAAGCCCCCAACGTCGACTTCAAGGCACCTAACCTAACCCTAACCATTGCCTAATCCTAGTGCCTTCCAGGCAGCGCTGCCTGGAAAATGACAATCATATCAAGGGCCATGTATAGGTTATTGACATGCTTTTATTAATCAAAAGTCAAATGCGTGTGTGTGTGCGAAAATCTAGAAAACCTAACAGCAGAATAAAAAAATGACATTTCCCCAAGGGGAGAAATGAAGTACATTACATTACTACGTAGAAGACTGTCTGGAGCCTAGAGTACCCACTGAAAGGAGACCTCTTCCAGCAGGAAGGATTCATTCTGAACGCTGGTTCTAGAGCTTAACATTCACCTGATTGTTTATGAAATAAACAATCATGTTGTTTTCTGGCTATCAAGTCTCTCACCAACGGTCCCCCGGTCTTACCACACAGGTGTTCAGCAGTTCTGACCCCCCACCAAAGACGACCACGCCGGAGGAGTTCATTCGCACGACTAAAGGCATCACCATGGCAACCGCAAAGGCGGTGGCTGCTGGGAATTCTTGTCGTCAGGAGGACGTCATTGCCACTGCCAACCTCAGCAGAAGAGCCATCGCTGACATGCTGCACTCCTGCAAGGTACACCACCATATTGCTGTACAATTAATCGTCTCAGAAATAATTGCGATTAACAACATAATTATTTCTTTCAGTTAAATAAGTTTTGAGTGAATCCCATGATACATATTTTGGTTCTATCATATCATGTGACCCAGATAATATAATAACTCAAATACACAGCCTATTTATTATCATAAAACATTTATTCTAACTGCCCTCCCCCCCCTCCCCTTGTCATATTTGTTGCTATGAACGTGTATAAGGTCAAATGCCAACAACTAACAATTGTTATAAATAATAAAAAAGATATAGTCCGACCAATAGTCACTTATATAATTATCATTTGGCATATCTAAACAAAATGCTAGTTAATGTTAGCAATTCATTGCGGGTAAGGGACCGTTCGGTATTTACGGAATGGACCACCGGAAGAAAATAGGGGAGGGTCATGTCTTTTTATTCTTTGTTGAGGGGAGGGTCACCCTGTCTCCGCGAGCCGCACAACGTCAAGGAATAATCCACAAACCGGGTGTCCTAAATCTCCCGTTAGCTAACGTTAGCTTTGTAGAGATTGTGGGAATTCACGAACTGAATAAATACCCCACATACAGTACAATATTCGGAACTCACCAACTTAATTTTACATCACTATAGTTTTTTTTTCTTTCTCCTATCTTTGGTATAATTGGAAAAATGTTCAGTCAGGTTGGCGAGGTTTCTTCCCAAACTTGTAAATCTTTGTTCTGGTCCAACTCAAAAACAACAAAAAGGCTGATTAATATTTCCTAATATGTCGGATTAATGTCAAGACATTAACATGAATCCATGCAGTAACTCTGAGGACCCCCTGTTGAAGATCTCTGGCCTATACTGTCAGTGTTTGGCTCAGACGTTGATTTCTGTCTGTCTGTTTGCTCTTTCAGCAAGCTGCCTACCACCCAGAGGTCAGCATGGAGGTCCAGATGAGAGCGCTGCGCTATGGCAAGGAGTGTGCTTCCGGATATCTGGGACTGCTGGAGCATGTGCTGGTGGTAAGACATCTTTACCCATGTACACATACTGTACTCTCATCAGCTACCCATTAGTCCTAGCCGCCATTTCCCAACCAACACAGTGTGGACACGACCATGGTGACTTAGTGATCATTTACTAGGTGAGTTGGAACAAACATAGGCTAAGTTCAGACTGAGGGCAATCCGATTAGTACCTCAAATCAGATCTTTAAAGAGCCCCTATTATGCTTTTTTTTTTTTTTTTTTCTCTGTCTTTTAGTGTGTTATATAGTTGTTTGTGTATGCAATAGATGTATAAAGTACAAAAAAACACATTTCACACGGAGAGCGACACTTCGCCTCCGTAGTCGCGTGGATAATAGACAATGTCAATAGACAGACGGACAACGCTCAGCGAGTAAACGCCAGGCGATCAATGGGCAGTTTAGAGTTAGGGTTATCCCTAACCATCCCGGCGGGCGGGAGTGTGCGTGTGATGAGCACAAACACAATTTTTCACAGGATTGCGCCCGCTTGTCGCGTGCCTGTAAGATTTCCCGTGCCCCCCACCCAATCATATAAAAAACATTTCATTCAGAAACTCAGCCAAACGTACAGGAAATAAGTGTATAGAGACAAAACTAAAACGTCCACAGTGTGAATGTTGTCTGTTTGTTCATTTAATTCTTTACAATGAAATACCACCAAAACAAAGTGTCTTTGATAAGTGTCTTCTTCCCGGACTAGCAGCTCAGTGGACACCTTTTTCTGAGATCATTTGTAGGAAATGTGTTAGAAAAATGTCTCTTTATAGTCTCTTATACAAGAAACACCTGTATGGTAGGTATGGTCATTTTTTTCTGATATCCTGAATTAGTTGTTTTTATTTTTTAGCACCCCCCTGCTCTACTCTTTGACACTTAAACACGTTAACACCAAGGCCCTGCCCTGTACTACTGCCGTCTGTATCTGTGAACTAGTCAATGTGGGGGTGCCTTGCTTCGTGGCACCTCAGTGGTGCTTATAGCCATACTGTACATCCCAATATAAATTCATTCCTATGGTCCTGGGATCATCAAACAAAAATCACATCAGCTCTTCAGTCATCCATAAATGCCACTGAGGAACAAATCTGTATTGCATGAGCTCAATTGTCTCCAAAATATCTGGTGCACTCACTCAAGATGAACAACCCCACCCCTTTCATCATCACCACCCACCCAGACAAAAATCAAGAAAAGATGACACAGTTACTACAATATTCAAGACCATACAACAAAATAGAAATTAAACCATAAACCAAATAGACATATGTATAACTGACAACACCATAAGCCCATCATACACGTCTCTCCCCAGCACCAAGCTTCTTGGGAGCCTCCAGAAAGTTCAGCTACTTTCCCCATTTTCTAGTGTAGACATCCAATCTGGTAAACCATTTATATGACATCTTTTCAAACGCCCTCATCATTAAACTAGTCTGGACCCAGCTTCTTATGTGCTTATCCATCCCGCTTAGGATTGACCCATCTCCCAGAACAAATAATCTTGAATGGAACCTGGGTCCACTCTCTAACTTTTAAAATGTAATTTTAAAATCCTTCATAGTGATAATGAAGGAATAGTAATAATAATGAATTAATGATTCGGTTCCAGAGAGCTTGCAGCATGCTTCCAAACATCTGCACCTCCTACATGTCTGATATCAGCTGTCATGTGTTTGATGACCTCTTTTCTTTCCTTTTTCCCATCGCTCTGTCAATGTTCCATTAAACTTGTGGCTCACTGATGTCGGTGCAAGCCGGTGAGTACACCACTTGAATGACCTGCACGAGTGTGGGTTTGCAGTGGTTGAATGCGTCACTGAAGACTTTATTCCGCAACAATGCTGCAAAGTAGCATCAGCAGCACGTTAACAGATGTCGGACCAGCTCTGCTTATGGACAGGAGGGGGATGTTTGGATAAGTCAAGAGTCTGACTTAGCTGTAGTTGAACGTATTCTAAGGGAGTCAGTCTGATTTCTGGTTCTGCGGAGGCTCCACACAGAGCTTTCTCCGTAGCCTACGTCTATCGTATCTGTTAATGAGATGCCTTTCTGTCATGAAAACAAAGGTGTCAGTTATGTAAATGTTTGTTATGGTGGCCTGAAGTTTATACTTGTGCGTCGATCTCTTTAAGAGAATATCAGGGCGCGGTAGTGACTCTAGAGTCATAGTGAGACAAACAAAGTGTCTCCCCTGTTCTTTCTGACCACGGTGGGAAATCTGGAGCAGGAGAAGTTAACCCTCTCCTTGATTTCATGTTGTTAATGGAGAAGGAGAACCAGGAAATGAGTCGAGGAGGGTTGAGACGCTACCAAGCCACGTGCGAGCGACGTGCGTCGCCCTGACGTGTAGTTACAGAGGTGCACGTCAGGCTACGGCGTAGGGTCAGTATCTCCACGACCATAGACTGTATATAAAGATTAACGGCTTGACAGCTCCCCAGAAGTGAAGCCAAAACATCTGGATCTCCCCCTGGTGGCTGGCTGCAGTATAGTTCATAAACCCCCGCCCCCCTCCATGTTAGCAGATGGGACCGTAGCATTTGCATCAGTCAGCTCTAAATTCAGCTGAATGTTCGAGACCCAACAGCCCTTCATCTTGTCTGAGGTAGTCCATTTTATTGTCCAGGGAACGGACATTTGCCAGAACTGCATATGGGGACTTCATACACCAAGGTGAGGGATGGATTTACACGTCTGCTCTGAACAGAATTGAAATAACTGAACAGTACATATGGTTAAAAGTGCCATTTGCCTCTGTGAAGTATATCCCTGAAGATATCCCTGCAGATATTGGCTTTCATTCAGACTAGGGCTGCACAATATATCGTTGTTTTTTTTTTTTTACCCATCATATCAACTGCCGCAATAAACAAACGCAAAAGCTGCAACACATGGTGAAAGACTCTGAGGGCCAGATGTACTAACGTGTTTGCGCCCACTTCAGGCATATTTGTTTCGCAACGTGCGCGTAAAAGCATGGCGAGGTATGTACAAACAGGCCGCACTGAGGTAAAAGAGCAGACTGCCGCGGGGACTGAAAATGTCAAATTGCGCTTTTCCATGTCATGCATATGCATTCATGGGAGGGTGAAGGGGAAAGTTTCCCATAAAGAGATGGGAGGGGAAGCGTAAAGTGCGCCTAAGTACAGTATGTATTCCGCGGTATGTACAAACCGCCCGTGACAGCGCGCTTCTATTTTGCGGTGAAAATTCTCCGCCTCTTAAAAGCAGGTTTAAACCTGGAAACGGGTTTCCTGGCATATGCCTCCTGGTGAAATGGCAGCAGTAATCCGAGCAAGACGAAGACAAAGGCCAAGGAGACAAGCTGAAAAGATTTTTGCCGCAAGGATCAGACTTTTTCAGTTGAGTGAACACAAAATCATTAAGCGTTACAGATTAAGCAGCCATGCAATATTACAGTTAATGGAAGAAATCAAAGATGACATTGAATCTCTGACTCAGCGTTCACATTCCATTCCAGCAGTTGTTAAACTCCTCGCTACATTACAAATATTGGCATCAGGATCATTTCAAACAGTCATAGCATCAGCAGTGGGAATATCGTAGTCTGCACTCAGCCGTATCATAGCACCAGTACTTTGAACGCTTTGCTTCAGCGCAATCTATCAATAGTGGGCGGAGAAAGGTGCTGATTACCCGATGAACTGCAAGTTTGGTAAATACGACGTAAGCTGAAGTATCACAGCGTGCGCTTTCTGCGGGTTGGCCATGGCGCTGATAACGCTACATTCGCAAATGTACATACATCTGGCCCTGAGAGAATTTTGTGTGGGTTGAAAGAAAATATCAGCAGAAAACTACACTTTAAAATGTGACTCATTCTTTATTTAGTGGTCTGTTTTATATTCAATTCTTCTATCCACTGTGATTAGGTGTAATAGAACAATGGGAGTTCTTCCATGCAGTGTGGATGTGATGTGATCTGAGCCTGTGGTGCTGCCCTCTGATGGTCAGAAACGGGACAACAGCCAGCCTGCTTATCCACACTCAGTGTCTCTGGTCCCTGCCCTCTGTGGAAAATATCGCACTGTCACTGTCCCGCTGATCAGTTGTTAAGATCACAGACGAATGAAAATTTTTTAGAATTGATGCATGGAGTTGTTTGAGTTTGTAACACAAAACAAGCCCGTTTCCCACAGTCTTAATATTGTTTCGTTGGTGGAGCTCAGGTAACTGTGTTCTCTGAACATGTGTGTATCAGTTTGTCAGTGTGCAGTGTGTGTGTGTGTATGTGTGTGTTTGTGTTTGCCTGTGGCATTAGTTTGGCCAGCTGCATGCGTTCCTGTGCAGTTACGTCCTCGCCTCTATCTATCTAGCCGGGTATAGGCCTGAGCCCTGTTAATGCCTTGCACCTGTCACACACTGTTCCAACCTGAATACTGCATGTCCACCTAGGACAGTCTGAGGACACAAACTGAAACTCAAACACATCTGAGCACCAGCAAATCAAACTAGTCAGCTATTATTTTCCTTCAATTGGGAGATGGGCCTAACATTAATTCAATTCAATTTGGTTTATAGTATCACATCAAAACAGGAGTTATCTCGGGACACATTACAGATAGAGTAGGTCCAGACCACACTCTATAATTTACAGAGACCTAACCATTCCCCAACATTAGTGTGCATCTTATTAATAGAAGTTGACTGTCTCATTTCCTCCCTATATTATACTTTTGATGCAAGAGTCTCTGCTGACAAAGTCCCACCAGCATAAAGCTGTGGTCACATTGGGGACTCCAAAATTATTTCTACATAATGCATAATATAGGTGTGTGAGGCTACAACCTAGTGCTGGGCGGTATACCAGTTTGAACTATACTGGTATTAATATCCCGTATGACATGAATTTTTCACTAGTACATTGCCGCGGAGAGCTACTGTATATAATCTGAGCGTGAATTGGAGCATTGCTATTATGATGGAGGATTTGCACCGTAATATTTTTATTTTTAATCTTCTGCATGTGTGTGTGTGTGTGTGTAACAAGCATAGTGTGCGCGCGCTGTGCACGAACCCAGGAGCATTTCTCTAATGCTCTGTTAAAATAACAATGAAATGCTGCGTTATTGACTTTAGACCAGGATTTTGGTGGTCAATGGCGCGATCATTTCCCGCTGCCTCAAGATAGCAATACTCCCAGAATGCACCTGAACACTCCTCCCTGTAAGACCAGCACGCCCATGGGCCACAGATGGGTGCAGGTGCATTTGCTATTTAAACAATGTGGGCGCTGGACGGGAAACTGACAACTGGGTCGGTCTTAAACTAGCAAAGACACTTGCGTCAGGCTTTGCACTGCGCTGTGCCGGGTGCAAGATAGGACTCTTAAGCCTCACTCAATCAAGTGATGTCCCCATATGGGCAGTTGAGAAACAGTCAGCCTCTGCTGTTGTGTGTTCCAACGATGGAAAACACTGATAAAATAGCAAAAAGCTTTTGTACAATCGACTGTACAAACTGTAAAAGTACTTCACATGCTGACAAAGGCTAAACAGTAGTGAAGCAACATGAGGCAGGCTGTGTATGGTGAATATTCAAACGGGAATAGCACAGTAGACACTTAGGTCACAGTTGACCAGTGGGACTTTAACGGCACATAGGTGTATTTTCTGAAATGACAGTGATACCCGAGGACTAAAACTCTGTGTATGCAGTGCACTCTCATCAGCGACGTTCTGCAACAATACCAGAGGAGTTGTCATTGCATGTGACTGTTTTGCAGGGTTTTGGCTTTTTATATAGCTGGCATGATTAATTGATCCCATATACCTGTAAACCATCATTTGCAGTGATATCACAATCATCTGTGATTTAGTTCATAGCACTCAAATCAACAGTTTTTGCAGTTGCCTCACAATAAGTCGGAATCAGAAATGCTTTATTGATCCCCTGGGAGTAAATACATAAAGCATCGATCAAAAAAACAAAACAGAGACAGTTTATCACACAAATGGAATTAACGCACATTTGATTTGCATGTTATAGATTGTCTTATCACTCTAAAAAACCATGTGGTCTGAAGTATGTGCGAAAGGCTCACATTCTCATCCCAATGTTTCTGTAAATACAAATTCATGCGTGGGGAATGGAATATGTAAGGTTTTGTGCGTACACATGGTTTAAACATGGCCCCTGTTGTTGATGGCCACCATGATTTACACTTCATGTAGTTTCTTCCCTAGTGTCGAGCTGCAAATACGTAAACACACACGGGTCACAAATAAAAGGGGAAGCCCAGCATGCAGTATGGTTAGATGTTGCTCCACCACCATCACCCAAAAACGGCTCAGTGGTCCTTGTCATAGATTTGAGTGGGTGGAACTGGACTGGAGAGATGAACAGTGATCTTTGATCCAGGCCCACAACTCTGCCTTGGCGTTGTTTACATACTTGCCTGCGTACTTTGCATGTACCTGGAGGATTAAACGTATATCCACTAGAGGGCAGATCAGGGCCGTATCGTCCCTGGCCGATACCGGAAGATATTCCTTGACATTCCGAGTTTGCAACATGAACCTATGAAACAAACATGGCGACACTGGAGGAAAATACAAGTGCGTCGCGACAATGGCGAGTATGTTTATCTGCCAATGAGAGACGTCGATGACTTCGGATTAGCCCGCATTAACTCTACACCACAACACACACACTGAGCCAGTTGGTTCAGCATAATATACTGCCCCCCACGTTCATGTGCTGAATTGCATCTTGTGTATGCGTAGCATTAATTTCTAAAGACGTGCACTACCTACGCTTCAAAAGAATGCAGGATTGGCGTGGCAGCCATCTTACGTACGCGAACGCTTAGTTAAAAGCAAGTATATCAGCAACTTAAGTTTTTTTCAAAAATGAAAATGTCCAATCCAACATATTGTTAGCAAATATAAATCAGCCTATTTGTGAAAAAAACCCATTACTGATAGGCTTACTTACTGGTCTATAGGTAAGGTAGTCACTAAGGTAACCATCCACAGATACAGTTCATCCTGAGGAGTCACTGTGTTTTCAATTCAACGTTTAACATTAAAAGATGATTTATAAAATCATGCCAACAAGCACTAATTAATTATGCCCTAAAAAGATATGTAGAAAGGCTTTAGGCCACCCTGCGCGTTATTGTAGGCCCAGTTTAATATGCAACTTCATTTTATACAATATATGTAGTAGGGGGTCCCTGCTCTGTCTCTTTCAGCCAAGGGGTTCTTGGCTTAAAAAACGTTGAAGACCCCTGCTCTAAAGCATTTGAATTGAAGGGAATGGAATGTGAAAGTGGACTGTAAATATAAGGCGCCTTTATTATCATCATAATAAATCCTGCACAGGCTGGGATTTGATTGAGTCAAGTAAAAAATGTTGTGCATCAATAATGCAGAAGGTGAATGTAAAACAAGGGTTGAATTAAAGGTTGTGGCTTTTTCCCTTTCACCCACAGATCATCCAGAAGCCCTC
>NC_050186.1:32499252-32551752 GCF_008315115.2 Sander lucioperca | reverse complement strand
GTGTCCCATAAAACCTTGAATGACTATTGCAGTGTCCCCTGGGTCAAACCACAGATTGACTGGACTATAAAGGGGCTTTGGAGAACTATTATTCAGTAGCTGCATATAGAGAGGAAAAACTTGTGCATAAATGACACCACTATCTTAGAGTAGAGGTCTTCACGGTCCATAAATTCATGCCTGAACCCCAAAAAGATCCGGAAATGAATGAAATTGAAGCTAGCTGATCATTCTGTGACAAAGAAGGATCCATTGTTAGAGTTCAGTGCTTTGGGGAGCACTGTTACCTTAAGGAGGACCGAGATAATGCGATAATGTGGCTCCTGAACAAACAGACTGATGCATTCAGGGTCTGCATGCCTAATTGGGGCACAGTCCACCATGTTAGGCCGTGATGCCCAACAGTTGGGGTTTAAAAGTGAAGAAAAGCCCCTGTAGAAAAGAGGTTGACACATAGGTAGTCCCTATGTTATTAACTCACCATCCAGTGTGTGTAATATAAACTAAAGTTCTGGCAAAATTAGTCAAAATTCAAAAAAAGTCAAAATTAAACATTCTCCAGGGAGAAGGAGACAGTATGTACAAACATGCCACAACCTGAGGGACAGTGAATGACCGACACACACACACACACAAAAAGATCCCAGTTTTAAATATCTGTACATATTCAATCTTATGTTAAATTTTACTGTCTTTACATTTTTATTAGAATTTACTTTTTGTTTCATATTGCTTAATAACTATTTTTTTTATATTTGCCATACAAATAGATTTATAAAATGATATAAACCCATCCTAATATTGTGTTAATGTACATATAACTGTTTATTGTGTACAATGATGCTTTGGCAACATTGTTATAGAAACTTTCATGCCAATAAAGCCCCTTGAATTGGTCTGGCAAGAACAGAATTTAGATATCTAATCAAGGTGGAGTTGTTAAGTTTAAACTTATTCTACTGGTGTTATAATTTTATCAAAAAAACTTGAATATGTGTTTCCAAAAACCAATCCTGCTGCGTAGATATGCCTTCATTATTTGTCCTTATCTCTTCTGTCCCATTCCGTTACCCTCAATGATACTTTCCTTCCTAACTTCATGTTTTCTACTTCAGGGATGAACCAAATGGAAAACCCCTTTACCTACATGACATTTTGGGAGCCTTTTTATCTCCTAAGCTTAATTTGTCCATCCATTTTATTCTTATCCCCAAAAAACCAGAGGCCTGTGTTCTACATTCCCGTCTGTGCTTCAGCTACACAGACTTAAATACAGTTTTTTTCCTGTATTTTCAGGTGGGAGCGATCCAAGCCAATGCGGTGGATGATGGACAGTGGTCTCAGGGGCTGATTTCAGCTGTAAGTCTTTCCCCTCAAGGTTTATTAAGGAATGTTTATTGTTGTTAGCAGAGTTGTTTCGATGCCGGAAGTGCCTCCGATACTGCCTAAAATGCTGGTATCGCTATCGGCGAGTATGTTAGTCTATGCATTGATCTGATACCTCGTAATTTAGCCCCGAAAAAAAATCCACTCTAAAGTAGCTAATTTATGTACTTTTTCCAAGTAGACAATAATAAAAAAAAAAAGTTCTTTGGCATTTATTCTCTGTAACCCGAGTCAGGCCATACAACAACGATAGCAATCATATCACATTCATACAGGGTAAGTAGCAGGGTTCATACGTTTTGAAAAAACCTGGAAAAGTTATGGAATTTGAAAAATGCAAATTCCAGGCCTGGAAAGGTTTTGGAAACATAAAAAGACCCAGAAAGTTTTGGAAAAGTCATGGAATTTTTTTTTAACACAGCATAATAATATGTGATTAATAAATGTATTTCACGTCGTCCTAACCTCACCGTTCTATTCGGGGTGCGATATTACGACTCCCACTATGAACCACATACATTGTCATTCATTTTATTGTTAAACCTCTGAGGGTAAACTTTAACACAGATTTTTATTCTTATTGTATAATGTCGACTGACATTTTCAGGAAAACATAGTCATGGAAATTTGCCAAAAAGTCATGAAAAAGTATTAGTTAAAATGCGTATGGACCCTGAAGTAGTATACAGCTGTTATTAAATTATTAAAATATTTATATTTTTTAACGCGCTGGTATTAGATCAGTACTCTATATCGGCCGATACGCAAGTTCAGGTATCAGAATATGTATTGGAAAGGAAAAAATGGTATTGGAACATGTCTAATTATGAGTTATTAGTTTAGTAGTTTCCAGTTTATTGAAGGTAAACATCTCATGGTCGCTGCCTTTGACTCCTCAGGCGCGAATGGTTGCGGCAGCGACCAACAACCTGTGCGAGGCAGCCAACTCTGCGGTGCAGGGCCACGCCAGCGAGGAGAAGCTGATCTCGTCAGCCAAGCAGGTGGCAGCTTCCACCGCTCAGCTGCTGGTGGCCTGCAAGGTCAAGGCTGACCAGGACTCCCAGACCATGAAGAGGCTCCAGGTCAGCACACGGACACAGACACACACACACACACACACACACACACACACGGACACAGACACGCACACACACACAGGAACACACATACACACGCACGGACACACACATACACACACACATGCACGGACATACGCACACACACACAGGCACACACGCACGCACACATACAGACGCACACAAGCACAGACACACACGGTTAGTCTCACACACACACACACACAAACACACAGTCTCACACACACACACACACGCACACACAGTTAGTCACACACACACAGTTACACACACATTTCTGTTTGTTGAACATACTGTGTTGTTACTCTGGCACTTAAGGACACTTTATTTAGTTGTCTGCCAAATAAAGGACCTAAAGGACTTTTTAACAGTTCCCCATCAGCAGATGGATTTTATAGTGGTTTAGCATTGGGATTCATGGTAAATTCAGATGTCTAATATCACACAGTCCTGTGGCTGCTCTGCTTTGCTTTCACACCACAAACGGAACAAATAGAGTATAAAACCAGACTTTCATCTTTAAATGTCCTCAGTATTTTCTACAGTACGTCATAAGCAGACTCTTCTTTTCTCCCCCGAAATATGACTTAAAGAGTAATTTCCGTATTCTTCAACCTTGACCCTATTTTCCCATGCATATGTATCTAAGTGACTAATGTTAGGATCCATTTGTCGCTGTAGCAAAACTAGCCTCAACTTTAGCCTGTCTGCATCCAAAAGTAAAGTCTATGATAATGACAATGGCAAAGTGTAGCTCGACATTTTGTTGACACAATTCAGAATTGCACTATTGAAAATCTGTCTGTAAATTGGGATATCTCTGTGTGTCCCAACACATGCGCAGTACAGCAGCGGGTTTGGGGAGTTGCTACATCGCTACAAGGCTCATTGATTGCAGTTCACCAGCTAAAACTTGCTGTCACAGACAAATGTTAGATCAGGGGTGTCACACTCAATTTTACTAAGGGCCACACTGGAATTGAGAATCACAATAAGGGCCAGACATGTATAATTTACTGACTTGCTTTTATTTAACCAAAAAAGTTAAATATCTTTGGCTGTATTATTGCATGTCTCATATAGTTTTCTCCCATACAGTTTGGTGGACATAAAACCCTAAAAAAGTCGGCAAAAGAAGTTTCTTAGTCGTCATAGAATTTAGCAAACCATGAAAAACAAAGATTACATTTTTAAAAGCAGGCTACCACGCAGCCAACTCACAACAACCTGTTTCACAGCCTGAATGTGTAAACTCTCTGGCTGTGTGGGAAATTCTGAGTCTCAAAGTCAACAAATCTGCCAAAATCTGCTTTGAGTTTCCTAACTTTTTTTCTGTGGTGCACAACTAGTCGGGTCAAAAACGCCCAGGCTCTCAGCCTCTCCAGTACCATGTTTTGTTGCCTGCGGCGCACACTGTAGCAGAGATCGCTTCGGCGCCTTCGCGAGCCGCGAGCGAATGTGTCAAGCCAGGTAGGTGTTAACATACAGGAAGGCCACAAGGCAGTCATAACTTCTCAGCTGTGTCTAGAGCGAGACAGGTGATCAGACACACGGACAGAGACTGGCAGAGTAACACACACATGCGCGCGCATGGAGAAATGCGCGTCTGGTATGAACAGCCAGGCGTACGATCGGGCACCAATCTACGCTTCATGGCGCTTCGCCGGCGGTGTGTTCCCGTGGGGCTCTCCAGCACGTTGTTTTGTTACCGGTGGTTGTGCACATTTCTCCGACCGTTTAGGGGACACGTTGAATCTCCGTACGAGCCGTAGCCAAATCGTGCCTGATTAAACCTCGCAGCAATATGAGTTTTATAAAAAATAAATTACAAAAAAAAAACACATTCACTGCCAGGCCCATTACCCATATAGTAGTAGTAGTAAAAAAAACTGCCTTTGATCGCAGAGTACAAGTTCTGCTGCAAATGTTTAGATAAAGTAAAAATTGAGGCGCTATCAGCGCGCTGGAAAGTTAAAGAAATAATAATGTATTATATTTTCTTTGTGATATGTTGTGAGTAGAATCTGAATCGGCAGCGTTCTCTGTCAGGTAAATGTAGTAGTACAATGTTTAATATACAGTTAGTTGCATATTAAGTGCTTTGGGGTCCCTCTGTAAGTTATTTCGTAGTACAGTGGTTCTGGAGAAAGTGTTTTAAACAACACAAAGGTTTCTGTACTCCAAAATACCCAGGAACTCCTCTCTACCCACTCGAGTTCCACACCACTGTCTCCCAGCACGATACCTCGCGAGATTTCAGAACGAGACTGAGCCTGTCAGCAACAAAAACGGCACTTTTAGTGGACGTTCATTGACTGTGCGCATTTGCCCTATATGATCACATTGAAGCCTGGTTTGTGGCTGCCAGTTACAGCGTTCTCACCCAATACTGGACCAATTTCAAAGATTTTTGTTCACATTATTCACTTAGTCACCAATGCCTGGGAAAATAGGCTCCAGGTTCAAAGTAATTATGCTGAAAATAGAGGCAAGGAATCTGCGTTGGTTACCATTGCAACATAGTTTGTTTGAACTTGAGCCATTTACTCGAGACCAGGGAAGCCAGGGTTAGGTCCAAAGTGATCTCCCTAACCCTGTAATCCTGCCTGGTCAGACCGACAGTACCTGCTGAGGGAACAATAGTCACATCACAACGTTAGTCATACTGCAACAGCTGCTGGATAGTCTATTAATAGGCCCCAGTTTGAGTGTTTAGGGTTACAGGTGAGCTGCATGATCTGTACAGCTGCTACATCAGGATTACTGTGTTCTATATTTAGCACAGGTAAGAGTGCCTTTTACATGCTGCTGCATTTCACTATTTTTAATGAGACACTTCCTGGACCGTAGCCAGGATGTCAGACTTACTGAGGTCAAAGCTCTCCTCAAGCCCGCTGCATGCAGTTCTAACCAGACTACAAAAGGAAAGTCTTTTACTTATTTAGATTTTTCATTTACAATTTTCTCAAGTAAGTTGTATTTCCCAACATGACGGTCTAAGCACTCTCCACAATGCAAGGAATAAAACTGTGAAATGTGTGGAGATATAGTACTCCGATTTTAAATGTATTTAGTGTAAAAACACACTGGAATTAGCCTGTTTATTTTAGTTTTTAATTGTAGAATGTTACATCAGAGGACGTGACCTCAGAGTCTCAATGGTAGCTGCAGCCGTAGATACACCAGAGATCTAGTATTGCATTTCCATAAAGTCAGAGCATTCTCATGAGACAAAAATAAAAAAAAGAGCAAAAGAGGCTGAGATTTCCTGACCTGTAGTCCCTTATATGACCAAAGATCCAAACACACTGTATACTACATTTCCTATCATCTTTTTGGTTGCCTGGTAAATGGCCACATGTTTCAAACTTACATTTCACACCTGAAGTTTGTTAGCCTGACAAGCCAGACCCACATCCAGATGTTGGGTCTGGGAACTCACCATTGGCAGGGCTCAATCCGAGGGGCGGGATAAACGGTTGTCTTTCAAATTCCCTCTGCACTCGTAGCCAACCAGAGCAACGCTAGTTGATAGATTAAACCTTTGCCGTATCCGGTCGGCAAAACTCCGAACACATCTTCCTCTTTTAATAATGACCGCCAGCATCAGCAGCAGCCATCTCCTTTGTTTTCAAGTAGCAGGGAATTCACGCGGAACCGTCGCCACTCTTCCCTCATTATGTTAAGCCCGCCCACCGACTCTATACACGATGTGATTGGCATGACTAGAATTTGGTTTTTCCAGCTCGCAAGACTACAGAGAGTTGCTAGACTGATCCTGGCAGCTAGGGTGGTCTAGATTTCTAGGCTAGAAGTTTGTAACTCGGGATAGAAACTTCTAGGCTCCAATGTGTATGTATGATGTAAAATAAGACCTGGATACAGCGTTACAGGTGGAGCTCCGTTCACTCCTATGAGAGTTCATCATGGTTCATTATGTGGTCCATAGGGCAGGCGCACTAGAGACTTACGCCCTCCAATTCAGCTACTTTCGGTTTAGCGCACCGCTAGTCTCACTTTGCCAGCCCTTCCTCCACAGCGCTGCTAAGGAGGATCTGGCTAGTCCACACAGAATTCCGGGATGTGAGAAAAACGTGCTCTGGTTTATTGGCATTACTTTAAACCAATCACAGCCGGACGGAGCCACGGTGCCGCTGCTAAATAGTCTCAGGAAGGAACTTGTTTTGGTGGAGCATGTCTACATTCAAAAATAGTTTTAGTCGTGCAACAGAAAACTCAGATTGGACAGATAGTCTAGCTAGCTGTCTGGATTTACCCTGCAGAGATCTGAGGAGCAGTTAACCATAGTCCTCACAAATCCACCAGAGGTTAGAACGCCAACAAAAAGAAAGAGGAAGGGGAGGGAGCAATCCCAGAAGAGGAACGTCGTGGATATAGACTAGCGCACCGCTAGTGGGGATCTGGGCTCCAAGCCCAAGCTGAGTTCACCCTGATGACATCACCATCAATCAATCAAGCTTTATTGATATAGCGCCTTTCAAACATAGCAAAATGCAATTCAAAGTGCTGGAAAGTGAGGTGGATTTAGAGACTCACTAAGACAAATACAATATGGGTAGTTTAAAAAGTAAAGGGTTTAAAACAATATGAATCATTTTACAATAATATATATAAAATAAGACACTAAAATAAGTATAAACACTAAAAACGATGAAAGTATAATGATATTGTTTTTACAGCCTGCCAGTAAACTCACCTTTATATTAGGGCTGCTCCATTATGGAAAAAAAATCATAATGATGGTGATTATTTTGGTCAATATGGAAATCACGATCATTTAACGATTACTCATTGCCTTTGGGAAAGGTATTTTTAAATGATTGAACTTAAAACTGTGAATTCCCTTCATACTTTTCCCGTTTGAACATTCTTTTTTTCATTCAGAACACAAGACAACAGTTCACTTGCAAAACGTAACGTGTAAAATAATCGTTTTTCTCGATTACTCTGTTTTTGTGATCGTTAGGAGCCGACATCGTAATCGCGATTACAATTTTGATTAATTACACAGCCCTACTTTAAATGTAAAATTGGTGGAGTGCTTCTTTTCCTCCTTGACTGAAAGCACTGATTCACTGATGATAAAGTAGCGCAGAGGGCTTGACCTTTTATGTGTAACTGATGCAGTCATTCCCAAGACATAACACAAACTACAAGTATCTCCTGTCACCTCATCCACCCAAAAATACTATATTGAAGGCTGTGTGTATGCTAGCTGTGAGCACATCAGCCTGCCCTGGCCATCTCATATTCTCTGATCCAATCAGCAGTGGCTTATCTCCTCCTCTTCTGGGCCTGCAGCTGCCACCCCAGTAATTCCCATACACTTATGTCTACAGCTCTGGAAACAATCCACCAGTCCGCCCATGGCACCAGAACTGGAAACATTAACCCTGCTCTATGATTACACCAGCAGCATTTGCTCTCTTCGCTCTTTGCCCGTGGTGCTCTTTAAGGTTGTAATTAAGTGCTGAGTAACGTACAGTCTCTCCGTTGAATGTGTGACTATCTGAGGAAAGGTGCGTCTGTTGGCTGATGGCAGCACGTGGTCGAGGGAAAGAACCGGCTTATGCACGGAGTTACCACTTTATTTTAGATCACCGAATAATGCATGTTGTTTAGCACACAACCTGTGTTAGCATGTTATTCCAAAAGATTCCAAGATGGTAATCCAAATGGCTATAGCCTTGTTGTCACGTTAGATAAATGGCAATTAAAGGAATAGTTTGACATGGGGAATATGTATTTGCATTACTATCAGTATTGGAATTGGGATCATACTTTAAGTAGAAAGTAGTTCCAATGAGAACTGTCGACAGTGAGGTATATTGATTTTTGTCTTTAGTTGTAACATACAGAGTTGAAGCATAACACAGGGGTCTTCATCGTTCTTTAAGCCAAGGACCCGTTGACTGAGAGAGACGGAGCAGGGACCCCCTACTACATACAGTATATTGTATAAAATGAAGTTACATATTAAACTGGGCCTACAATAACGTGTAGGGCGGCATAAAGCCTTTACACATACCTTTTTAGTGCATAGAATACTAAGCTAATAAAAAATAATTGTAGGCATGAATTTTAAATTCATGAATGAATTGAAAGCACAGTGAATTCTTAGAATGAACTGTGTCTGTGGATGGCTATCGTACCTATAGGCCAGTAAGCCTATCATCAATGTATTTTATAATATGTTGGATTCATGTAAAGACATTTTAATTTTTGAAAAAAAAAAACGTTCCAATATGGTGTCCCCCCCCCCTGCAGTAACTCTAAGGGCCCCGGACTCCCTGTTGAAGATCTGTGGCTTAACACACTTACTGTACAAGAACCGTACGCTGTCTGACAAAAACTTACCCTGCACGGCAGCTGGAGTCACCCGATATCACACGGATATCGCGGAAATCCGTCTTTTCGGGCTTAAGCGATGCGTTTGTGTCCGAGCCTCCGTGACTCGGACCCATCAGCGCCCGGTGAGGAGCTACTGACTGGCAGCTATACTGCACAGTTGTCGTTTAGGGGTGTGTGACGACACGGAGAGGCGTAACAATGGCGGTTCCTAAAGAGGTTAGCGTAAATGCTGCAGCAGCATCAGTTCTATCCGAACTGGAGAGTATTTCTTCACTGAAAGAAGAGCAAGGAACAGTACTGAAGGCTTTTCTCGATGGAAAATGTGTTTTAACTCTTCTCTCGCCTAGCTTTAGCAAGAGGTTGATAGACAGATGGTTCATTCAATCACCTGCCAGGTATTTTTTTGAAAGTGCCAGCCAAACATTTTCCAAACCGTCTCCAATGGCGGCTTCTCGGATAGTTCTGCGTTACAAACCATCAGGCAGAAAACCAAAGACTTAATAAATTCAGAAACCCCACTAAATTCTGAGGGACATTACTTTGTTCTTTCATTTTGTTTTGCAGGAATAGAATCCTTACAATGACAATTCATTTAAGGACAACTCTGTCTACAGACTCAAAATTAAGCATTTTTACTGTATGAGAATTTCCTAAATTAAATTCCAATATTTGTATTTGTGTGTGAAAGAGCATATTTCAGTTAAACATGGTGTTGAGTTGCTCTTTTAACAATGGATTTGATGTGCATTTTTAGACCATCAGCCCCCCTCCTGTGACAGTCCCAGTTTAGTGTGTGGCCTCTGTGTACAGTACAGCCGATGAAGGGAGATCACAGTGTTATGTTGTATGTCAGGGCCAGAATAACAGTAACATTCCAGCCAAAGATAAACCAGCCGAGAAGGATTCACTAATGTCTGTGTGACGGTACCATCCTCTAGTTCCGCTCAGTGTCTGATTTCAGCCTGCGAAGCCGCAAAAGGAGAGAACTCCTCTTTGTTTGCAGCCGAGCTGCCCTGTGAGACAAATGTTTGGCTTTGAGTGGAGTACAGCAGGCTGCTCCTCGTTGCCTTTTACAGTTATTCTCAGGCACTGAGCAGGGGGAAAAAAACCTGTTATGGTTTTCTCTTGAGCGCTGGTGGAAGTTACCATTCCCTTTCCAGGAGTTGCTGTTCACAGAAAGCACAGTTAATGTGTCTGCTGTCTCAAGTCTCATGAGTCTGTTTGCAATGTAAACATACAGTACAAAGCAAATGCGTCCGTCAGTCAGCGTCCACTAAAAGTTCTGTTGTTGCCACTGACACGCTCAGATTATTATTTTAAGTGTCTGACAACATTATGAAAGGATCCCTACAGAGATAGACCTTTTAGTTAAAGAGGAAGATCCTTTTAGTTTAACATGAAACAGCCCCAAAATCACCATCACCAAACTCCACCAGACTTCTATAGATGAACTATAGAAATTCAGCGATTAAGTGGAAGTGGATCTGCTGGTGATTTGGGTTCTTGGAACAGTGGGAAATGTTGTCCCAAACTGTCTCCCAATTAATTACGTTCCCCTCCAGGCTCAGCTCTCGCTCCCATTTCTCTGTGTCATCTTTTCTTGATTTTTGTCTGGGTGGGTGGTGATGACAAAGGAGGGGGGGAGGGGGGGCGTTCATGTTGCGAGTTGTATGTCATGTATGTTGTTAAAAAAAAAAAAAGAGATAAAAATAGTTTACCACAACAAAACAAATCCTGTGTGTCTCTACAGGCTGCTGGAAATGCGGTGAAGAGAGCCTCTGATAACCTGGTGAAAGCAGCACAGAAAGCGGCGTTTGATGCCCAGGATGACCAGGCTGTGGTGGTCAAGAGTAAGATGGTGGGAGGGATCGCTCAGGTGAGTCAAAGAGCCCACACACACACACACACACATAGCAGGAGCACACACATACAGCAACCCCAAATACTGGATGTACGTATGTACATACATGACTACTTCAAGTAAGTACAGATATAAAAGAGAAACAAACGGTCAAATAAATACTAAAAAAATTCAAAAGTGCATTATAAATTAAAGTTTTAGCATAACTTACTAAAGAAAACATACTACCTTATTTTTTTACCCAAGATTTACAGTGACGACTGCTTTTGTAATTGTTGTGCATTAATAATAAAAAAACCACACAGGTTAGATGTATGTATTTTTACAAAGAAGAAAAGACTTTTACAAGTCAGCCAGGGAAAACACTGGCACGGTCAGCCGTTACATTTAGCCTTTGCGATTGGAAGCTGACGGCCTGTGTTGTTCCTTAGATCATCGCTGCTCAGGAGGAGATGCTGCGGAAAGAAAGGGAGCTGGACGAGGCCAGGAAGAGGCTGGCCATGATCCGACAGCAGCAGTACAAGTTCCTGCCCTCAGAGCTGCGGGAGGACGGCCAGGAACAGTGAGAGTGTGTGTGTGTCTGCGTGAACCACACACACACACACACACACATCGGTAATGCAACAGTGATCCGTGGAATGCTCAGGACCTTCCCCCAGCTCCATGTAGGGAGAGGAGGCTTCATGCTTCAGCAGAAACGTAACATTAGGCAGATTGACTCCCAATTCCACAGTGATGCATCAGGAGGGCTATTATCAATCTGTTTCTGTATTTAATTTCCAAAGTCAAAAATGTAATGACGCCAATGATTATGAATTTTGATAATACAGAAATATATATATATGTATACCTTAAGTCCTTATTAAGGTATCTGTGCTTTTGATTATATGCGGTCCTATACTTTTCAATATATGCTTCTCTTTCTTCGTCCTTTTTACCTGGACTGCATGTCTTTGTTGTGTACATGCTGCGTGGCTTCGTAAAATAACAAAATCCTGCCATTAAGTTCTGCTACGATTTAGGCTTCTGTGCACATGGTGCATAATCTATGCAACTTTTCTATGCAGATGTTTTGTGTGTGTGTGTGAACCCGTTTAGAGGCAAAGAGACACGACGTGTGAGTGAAGCAGAGGTCTGACGGATCATATCTAGTATGTGACATGTCTTACTGTTTAAATCTGAAATATGGACAATGAAATCAAAAAGTTTTAAAGTTTAGATTTGGAAAAATTAACTTTGCGATGGAACAAATCAGAGTGGGGGGGGAACATTATTTTTCTAAAGATTGAGCTATGAAATGTATTAAATACGTTTTTTTGTGTGTTTAAAGACTATGAAGCCATATATTTAACTTCAAGACGTTTGACATCATATTGACTGTATGTGGGTGCTCAGTGTTTAGGAACATGTTATCTGTGCCAATATTAGGGCCTGACGCAGTGCTTTATACTTTCTGGACAATTGCTGTCACAGTACAAAGCCACGATGCTAGTCTAAGGGGATCATACTACTTTCTGTCAGATGTTACATACATAAAGTTCTGTGTTTTTATCTCTACCGAGGGCCCGAGGTAAGCTCACTCTTTGATCCCAGTGTATCAGTTATCAGTGCCTTCATAGAACTTTGTAAAAGTTATAAACTGATACCAACCATGTCCCCTCTAGATGCACTTCATTCATAACGCTTTACAATAATTTATCAGAAGATTATTTAAATCCACCCCTAGTGTCTTTATTTCCATGGCACAGCTAAAGCAGCATAATCAAAAAAATGACTGTAATCCTACAAAGCTTTTTTTTTTTTTCCTCTTTGGCTCACATTTTGACTTAACTTACAGCAGCAGCAGCTGATGGCCACTGTAACAGAGATTTATATTCAATAAAGCCAGTTTTCAAGTGAAACTGTTGACATCCATTTCTTAACATTCCCTCTTCTCACCCTGTTCACAGGAGAAGGGTTCCTCGACCAGAGTTGTCTCAGGGTTACACCCGTGTTTAGCTACTGTAGAGATCGGGGGGGGGGGTGGTAATACTCTTCAAACCATTCTGAATGAAGTATTGTGGTGCTGCAGAGACGTCCCGGCCTACAAATCCCATCCTACAGACTACAAGAAAACATCTTTGTTTGGTACAGATCCTCGCTTAAATCACTATAATCATTTGAATTTCTTAAATCTTAATATTAATCTTAATATTAATTAATATAGAGAATATTTTACTCATATGGTGCAGCCCTATATTGAACTATATTTTATTTAAATGTAAGTTTTCATAATCAGCGGGTGTTGCTGCTCTCAAAACTCTGCTCGCTTTGGGAACTTTGAGCTAGCGAGCTCCACGCTGAAAATGTCACGTTTTGAAGAAAATTTGGACCGTGCAACAAGACAAGTCTGCTTGGTTCTCTCAGGGAATGATTGTAAAGATTTATAAAGAATATGTTCAGGTAATTTCCTCTCTAACTGGGACGTTTTGGGACTGATTGGTGCGGACAAAGTACACACGGAGAGACACTGGTAAGAGCCAATGAGGTTTAACCATGTATCAGCTAATTTAAATAGCTCACCTTACTGGATTGTGTCAACACTTAACTTTATATGATATTGTATTCGGCGTTTTGGTTTGTGTTGCAAATGTTCCACCAAAACAAGTTTCTTCCCGAGGCTAGTTTACAGTGGCAGCATCACTGTGTCTGGCGCTTAGCCCCGCCCAAGACGATTGTGATTGGTTTAAAGAAATGCCAATAAACCAGAGCACGTTGTCCTCACATCCCAGAATGCTGTGTGGACTAGCCAGACCCTCCTCCACAGCGCTGTTGAGGAGGGTCTGGCTGTGCGAGAATACTGCGGTATAAACAGTGGTGGGAGTAAAGTAAAAGTAAAAAAGTATTAGCATCCGAAAAGTAATCATGCAGAATGGCCTTTTCAGAATAATGTAGGTTTATTATATAATTGCATCATATTTATTGATGCATGTAGATGTATGATTACTTTATGTTGCAGCAGGTAAAGGTGGCTAATTTAAACAGATATACTGCCAGGGTTCTTAATGTATAATAACATCATTATTGATCTATTGATTTTGTCATCTGAATCTGAAAGGTAACTGATAACTACAGCTGTCAAATAAATGTAGCAGAGTAAAAGGTCCAATATTTACCTCTGAGGTGTAGCGGAGTAGAAGTAGAAAGTAGAATAAAAAAATACTCAATACAAGTACCTCAAAATTGTACTTAGGTACAGTCTGCTTTCCACCACTGACCATGAATGTTTAAATTTTTGTGATCAAATGTTTTTTTTATTTTTTTAAATTGCACAAACATTTAAAAATAAACAATGGGAAAACAAAGACAGAAAACTTAACAGACCAAGTTACATCACAATACAATTTAAAAAAAAATAATAATAATTTATAAATAATAATAGTCAAAACCTTCCACCCAGCCCCTACAGGTTCATGATGAGAAGAGCAGGTTATGATTCATCTATACAATGACTACACCAGATTTGGTAGAACCTCAGGTTGTCTTCCTTAGCCCCATTTTTACTATTTTTATTTATTACACTACTTTTGTGAACCGAGGACTTTGGTAAACTCATTTCAAGCACCAAAACAATTCGTTCACATGAGTAAAGGTTCATTCTTACAAGAGATTTAAAGAATTTTTTCAAGAGTGAACTTCAACTTTTCAGCTTCAGTGCCAAATGATCTCTACACGTTGCTCAGGGACAGAACGCTGAGTTTGTTCTGAACATTTTAATATGAAACACAAGGGGATCAGTTATATCTAAATACACTTAAAGGACAATTCCGGCGCAAAACGAACCTAGGGGTTAATAACAGATGTGTACCCACTCTGTCGTTCTCTGGGACATGTTTTCATGCTAATGAAATGTATTTGTAGCTTGAAACAAGCTAGCGCGGACCGCTGATTAGCTTACAACGCTAGTATTCGGGGCACAGGGAAAGTAAAAACAAATCACTATTTATACCACTAAAAAGGCTCAAAATATCACCAAACTTCAACGGTAGCATAATGAGGGTCCCTAAATGTTAACAGAAGCATTGAGAACATTGTAAGTGTACAGACTTATTAAAAAGATAGTTTAGAAAGACAGTAGCTCCCAAGACGGCGGCCGCCTGTATACGAGAACGTGACTGTCTTTATAATCTATCTTTTCAATAAACTGTACACTTACAAAGTTCTCAATGCTTCGGTTAACATTTAGGGACCCTCATTATGCTACCGTTGAAGTTTGGTGATATTTTGAGTCTTTTTAGTGGAATAAATAGCGGTATAAATTTGTTTTTACTTGAACAAAAAATGAAAATTCAGTTCCTGTTTTTATCTTTGTTGATGTCAGACTTGATGTTTAAGAAGGTGTAGAAAGCCTGAATATTATGCTTTATTATAAGGCAGCCACAATAAAGTTCATAATCAAGGGGGGGGGTAACTTAACAAACAGCCCATTTGTGTGACGTCCTGTTATGTTCCTAAACCCCCCAACAAAGCACAAGTACCGTTTACAGATTTCGACGTTTCCAACTGCACTTGCAGGCAGCTTAATTGAGAGAGAGAGACAGAGACAGACAGAGACGAGTGAGACATGGTGAGTGCTTTGTTGTTGCAGGAAACATTCCGCTGTTCCCCAAACTCCCGGGCAGTTCAGAGCTTGTTTGGTGTTTTAAAATGAAAAAAAAAAAAAAACTGACGCGCAAAGCCCGACGCAAGTGTCTTTGCTAGTTTAAGACCGATCGACGCAGTTGTAAATTTCCCGTCCAGCGGCCACATTGTTTTAAACCATTCAACTTTTAAAATGTTCAGCTCTTTCAGCTAATGATGGGACTTCTTCAACTTTTTTTCTACTATTATACTTTTTAAAATATTAAGCTTTTTAACACTTTTTTTTAACATTGAAGTCAATGAGAGCATGCTTCAAATCCTTAAAATCTTCTTCTTTTTCGCTCTCAAAAGATTCAGCTCCTTTGTACTTTCACCTACAGACACCAAACAAACTTTAAAATGTTCACAAAAGCTTCAGGTATTAGGCTATATCTTTTCAGTTTGATATCTTTTACAGTTTTTGTGAGAAAGCCGTTTAAGTTTAGTGATCATTTCAGGATTTTTCTGCATTTCTAATGAGTGTGTGTTGCGTCTGCCAGAGTGGATGATGTCATCAAGTAGAGTGTGGAGCCTTAAAAAATTATCTTTGTCCCTTCTCTATAAATTGCTCTCACACCCACAATTTTTACTTGTCATACACAAATCTATACATGCAAAACACATACAAAATGTATACATCAAAACATAGGTATTTTTGTCTAGTTTCAGCCAATGTGCTCAGTTATGCGATATGCCTTATACTTTTGGCTCGGTGAGCTTCCAAATGACAAGAGTTCCACATCTTCCTCCATTCGCTGCCCTGTTTAACATTCTCCACATTTCTGAGCGAAACGCAGAGCGAACCACTTTTTTAAATTGCTGATATGCTCACATTTTTAAGTTTATCAACATAAATTTTAAATGAATACGTTCACAAAGGTCGTGTGTCTCTAATGGTGAAGTCATTGTTTTGATAGCATGTACTGTTGTGGATTTATTAAGGCTTGTTTGAAGGGTTCTCTCACACTGTCTCTCACTCATTAGCATTAGCAGGTGTGGTGATTAATGATCAAAGACAGGCTTTATAAGTGCTGAAGGAACATCTGTTAACTATATAGATGATAGTGTAGTGGATATGGCACGTGCCTTTGGTGTGGGAGACCTGGGTTCAAATCCCACTATGATGCTTCAGTCAATGTGTCCGTGACTGAGATGTTACTTCACTTTTTCAACTATTCTCACTACTTCAACTTATTCTTAAGGATTTAAGCTATTCAACCAGTTTAGCTTTAGCAATTCAGCTATTCATGTTTTATTTTGGCTCTCTACGTAACTTCTGCATACGTTCAGCTATTAAAACCATTCAACTTTTAAAATGTTCAGCTCTTTCAGCTAATGATAGGACTTCTTCAACTTTTTTCAACTATTTATACTTTTTTAAATATTAAGAAATGTTCAGGTGTTATTTATTCATTTAGTCATTTCAACTTTCATCTTTGACAGTATTACAGTTCATCTTCCAGCTTTTCTAAGAATGTATTTTAGCTCTTCACTTATTTAGGTAATGCAGTTTAGCTTCCATCTCTGACAATTTTTCAGTAGTGTGGTGCAATGCATTTGGGCTTTAAGATTTTTCATACAATTTGTTTCATATTTCTGCATATGTGAGTCATTATCAGTTAGAAAATATACTCAGACCTCACAATGTTCTACATATTTTGTCATTTTTCAACTTTTAAAGCCAACAATTCAGTTTAATGTCAACTTTTAACTTTTTAATGAAATTCATACTTATTAAAACGATTTCCACTTTTTCAACTACTCTCACTACTTCAACTTCTTCTTACGGATTTAAGCTATTCATCCAGTTTAGCTTTAGCAATTCAGCTATTCAGCATTCCCACGCATTTTCTGCAGGAAATGCATTTTCTAGTTCATAATTCAAATTGAAAGTCCAAAGAGAAAACAAAGCAAGATCAAATTAAAAATAGTATTATTTTACTACGCTACTAGGAAAAATCATGCCATAATTAAATGTGAAATGTAAAAGCTTAAATGGAAATACTTAAATTAAAATCTCAAATAGAAAAAAATAAATCATTTCATTTTAGCCTTTCCCTTTTATAATTTTCAATTTTCAATTTGACATTTTATCTTTTGAATTTTACGTTTTACATTTGACATTGACATTTTAAGATTCACCTTTTACATTTCGATTTAACATTAAGCTTTTCATTTAGAAGTGACAGCTGTCAATTTAAATGAGGAGGCGTGGCCCAACGGCTGGTGGGGGGGTCTGAAACCACTTCCAGCTGACAGCGGGGGCTGTAAGTATTACTGGCCGCCGGTAAGCAAGCGATCCCGGCCACCGCCTGTGGCCCCCAGACTGTTTTATGCGAGAAATTAACTGTTTTATGCGAGAAATTAACTGTGTACAGTTTGAATATGGGCAGTTTTACAAAAATTTATGGCCAATTGCACATTTGCTCCAATATGTTGTTGGACTTGGAAGCTCCAGTCTTAGGTGACAGTCAGCTGGCGGTGGCCGGTATCGCTTGCTTACTGGTCAGCCAGTAATACTCACAGCCCCCCCGTCAGCTGGAAGTGGTTTCAGACCATAGACAGTATATAAGAGTGGACCAACAGATCCCGTTGCTCTGGACGGAGACCAGTGAAGGATATTAGAAGCACTTTTCCGGTGAGCGTTACTGCGCAGCCTCCAACTGAGAGAGACGGCGTAAATATGACGTGAGCAACCTGTCTGAAAGTTGGAAGTCTTCTGGTAGCTGTGCCAAGAGAAATCTCAATCATTCCCAATCTTGCAGAGACGGAGAGCGTAGGTATATGTAAGGAGATAACATAGGCACAGGCTAATTATTGCTAACTAAAATGCTAGTTAACATTAGTAATTAAACTTAAACAGCTAATGGAAGTCCAAACTGCCTGAGAGCTTCTCCTGTACTATACGGTAATTCCTCTACTATGCGACAGTACGTCCCGTGGTTATGACACAATCGTTAGCCTATTTTTATAAAAACGTCTGCTACGGAGCCATAACGTGAGGTACAAGGTAATGGAGCTTTTTATACATTGTCGTGTTTCTTTAGAAATAAACAATGGACAAATGAAGTCTTTAAACGCTTCAGATGTAAAGTTATTTGCTGTCAAAGTGGCGTCAAAATGAATGGCAGTCAATGGAATGCTAACGGGGGGGTGAGTGCTTATTAGCATCAAAATGGCGCCATAGGAGGTTCGGGTTGTGAGGAGACGCTTACCCCCTTGGTTCAGACACCCCCACCAGCCGTTGGGCCACGCCTCCTCATTTAAATTGACAGCTGTCACTTCTAAATGAAAAGCTTAATGTTAAATCGAAATGTAAAAGGGGAATCTTAAAATGTCAATGTCAAATGTAAAACGTAAAATTCAAAAGATAAAATGTCAAATTGAAAATTGAAAATTATAAAGGGGAAAGGCTAAAATAAAATGATTTCTTTTTTTCTATTTGAGATTTTAATTTAAGTATTTCCATTTAAGCTTTTACATTTCACATTTAATTATGGCATGATTTTTCCTAGTAGCGTTGTAAAATAATACTATTTTTAATTAGATCTTGCTTCGTTTTCTCTTTGGACTTTTAATTTGAATTATGAATAAATATATCCTCCATACACGGACCCTTTTTTCCACCGTCAAACTAGCAAAAGTGGATTCGGACACGCCCTAAACGCACCTGCGCCAGGCGCTTCACGCCGTGCGCTTAGATCGTTAAAATAGGACCCTTAATATCATAAAATTACTTTTGATAGCCTACTTTAAGTTTAGTAAATATCAGGTAGCATACTTTAAGATTTTTACTCAAGAAATATTGTGAAAGGTGACTTTAACTTCTACCAAAGTCCCTTTCTGGTAAGATAGTCTACTAGGCTGCTTTTACTCAAGTACGCTATTTGCTTTCAAGTAGCCTAGCCTACTTTATACAAGACTGCTAATGTTCCAGGTGGAGCGCTGCTTTACACACGTGCTGAAAACACACACACACACACACACACACACACACACACACACACACACACTGAACTCTCGCTGCCTAAATATGGGCATCCTCGCATCCTCGTGCGGATCCTCACTGAAGGGGGGGACGTGTTGGGCTCGCGCAACTGCTATTCCATCCTCGAGCTCTCCCCGCGCCACTCAGCACGAGCGCTCCTGTCCACCTGAGTCCCTGTCACAGACCTCTGTCTCTGTCTCTGTCTCTGTCTCTGTCCGGACTAACCGAGCACACTTCTCCCTCTGCTGAGAAACAGCCCGACCTGAGGAAACATGGAGGCCATCAAGAAGAAGATGCAGATGCTGAAGCTGGATAAGGAGAACGCGATAGACCGGGCAGAGCAGGCGGAGGGGGACAAGAAGGGAGCAGAGGACAAATGCAAGCAGGTAGAGATAACACTACACACATCACTTTCTCACCTCTCATTACAGGTCGACTGTAGTGTCTTCTCAAAAGTTCTAGGTTTTTGATATTTTCCTTTGGTGCTAAATCTCGGGGAATAAAATGCATTAAGGATATGTTTATTAATGGACAGTGGTGGAAGAGGTATTCAGATCCTTCACTGCAGGAAAAGTACACATGTTATTTAGGATATGTAGTGGAGTAAAAGTGAAAAGTTTCCAGAAATATAAATAGCAAAGTAACGTACAGATACGTAAAAATATCTACTTTAGTAGTATTTGTACTTCGTATCATTGTACAACACTGAACAGTAGCAAAATGGCACACTCCAAGTCACATCCAGTGGTGGAGGAAGTATTCAGATCCTTTACTGCAGTAAAAGTACTAATACCACAATGTAAAAATACAGTTACAGTAAGAGTCCTGCATTGGAAATATTACTACAGTAAAAGTGTATAAGTATCATCAGGAGAATGTAGTTGTTGTATTAAACCATTGTGTAAAGTGTGAAGGATCCAACCAGTTGTGTGTTTAATGGTCTAATCATCTCAGCTGGACTTGTAGCCGTTATATTGTTGGCTAGTTTACTTTAGAATCAAACATCAGATTTTATAAACTACATGTGTTTTGTGTGCAGTAATCTTAATGTGTAAAGTAACTAGTAACTAAAGCTGTAACAGATGAATGTAGTGGAGTAAAAAGAACAATATTTCTCTCTGAAATGTAGCAGAGTAGAAGTAGAAAGTGCCATGAAGACAATAGACTCAAGTAAAGTACAAGTACCTCAAGATTTGGACTGAAGTACAGTACTGGAGTAAATGTACTTAGTTACATTCCACCACTGGTAATGGAGCACTTTTTAAAGCAATGTTTCAAGAATATGAATAAGAAAATGAAAGTTAAACTGGAATATGAACGTAAAAGAAGAGCAAATCTTGAGTCTGTCAAAAGTGCTGAGGGAAGACTGAGGAAAACTGAGACTGGAGGGTCTATGAACTGAGGCTCACAGCGGGATAACAACTGCTTAGAGCGGTGGTTCCCAAAGTGGGGTCCAGGAACCCCCAGGGGTCCTTGAGGGGGTTTATTTTCACCATAATCCCGTCCATAAGTAACACAATAACAGAATGTATGGCTATTTTTGGTCATGGGTTTCATACATCTAAAAGCAAAAATCCTCTCAGCTGGGGACCCTGCTGGGACCAGATCTTATCAAGGGGCGGGGGGGGGGGGGCGTCTGTTTAGGAGTCCTTGGCGTGAAAAAGTTCGGGAACTAGGCCTGCACGATTCAGGGGAAAAATCGGAATCACAATTTTTTTGCTTAGAATTGATATCACGATTCTCTGCCATGATTTTCTTCTCATGAAGTGTAATCTTTATTGCACACATGAACCATGACAAAAAACAAATTGGCAGTACCAAACATAGATTGTTTTTGGCACCTATAGCACATTGATCATCACCACAAGCCTGTAAACATAGAGGCTTCAATGAGTAAAGAAAATATAGTCCATACTGGCCATTTAAGTACAGTAGGCTACCAAAAATAATGACATATACATAGAACTAAATATGGCCCTGATACAGGCTCTATCTGAACTCCTTCAACATGTCTTTACATCATTAAAACATGTCAATGTCAAATGCTTTCAATAAATTAATTGAAGGATAAAAAAATAAAATCGAAGTCATTTAAAAAATGAAATCGTGAACAGGGGTGAATTGAGATCGCGATTTATCCTGCAGGCCTGTCGGGAACCATGCCTTCGAGCATGACTGAGAACTTTTGAAAGACAAAAGATGACATTCTTATTATGATTTTGAATTCATAAGCAATAGAACACTCAAATAAATATATATATATGTATATAATATTTGGCTAAAATTAGCTAATGTTAACAAACTTATTTGTTAACAGCGCAGAGTGGTCACACTGTAGCATCCTGTGCTTTTTAGGAGAGATTTAAAGGTTTTGTTAATCACCTTTGAAGGAAGACTTCTGGTAGGCCTATAGAGCTCAACAGTGTGGTTCTGGAAGTACAAATCCCATTGATTGACTCCATAAGGATTTTGTTTATCAGCCATAATTTCTAACCCGTCTGAGGTAGACTGACCACGAGCTCTGAGGTTGTGTAACAAACGTTTATGCTCCTGAAGAAGCTAGAGGTCCGTATGTAATCAGACTACTTTAAAGAAAAAAACATGTTTAATTTGCGATCTTATGGTAAGAGGAACTTCCTCTGTGTGTCCTGTGGGTTTGTCCACGTCCACGTCTCTTCAGGAGACTAGCTGCAGGTCCTGAGTCTGTTGATTCCACTGGGAGGAGTGGACGTGAACACAGATTATGAATTCTTTCCCCCGTAGTCACCAAAGTAAATATTGGAGCCATTTCTCACGAGCAGCCTCGTTTGAACGTTGTTGGTATTGTGCTGTTCTACAGTTTGAAAAACATAGCCACATAGTGTTTTTCATAAGTCATTTTTATAGGTAGATTCTACAAGTGAAGACCAAATATATTTAGATTGAACTACCATTAGGCCAGTGAATAAAATCTACTGTATGTATAAATATACTGTATAAGTATATAAATAAGGGAGACAGTATTTCCCCGCAGTGTGGAGAAGGCTTGTTGGAAATAGAACTTGACAGTTAAGTGAATAAAGTATAATAAGTTTAACATTGTTAAAAACAATTTAAAGTAAGGGTGTGCTGGGGAGACATGACCTGAGTTTTCAGACCTGTACACATACATTCTCACAAAGGTTGGAATGACCCCGGGATTTCTCTCTCTCGCTACCCGCGGGACAAACTTGATATTATATGAAGAATGAGATTTGTAAAATTCAATAACGTCAGTGTAACACTTAAATATTGTGCTGTTTTTTATGTTTATTTCATATCAGTTAGAAGTTCTCTGTATTTGGCTTAAACACCTGAGGACTGTGGAACTTCTGCCTTTTGAATTCTTCTTGATCTAAGTGCTGCCATATAATTGATCATGACATTTTGACTCATTGTCTGATAGACGATACAGTGTACTGCAAGGCTCCATATTGTTCATATTTTCAATATATATGCTTTGACTGGGTCCTAACATGTCATTCACAAATTATTTAGAAAAGCCAACATTCCAACATCCATACAGTGGCTGTATTCACCTTTAACTACTGTTCCCCAGAGTCCTCATATCCTCACAGTTTTCCTTGGATTAGGGCGGCATCTAAATCACGGCTGCAGCTGCCGCCGTGGTCCTGCTCCACGCCCTGCTACGCCCTGTTTGCCCTGCTATGCTATGCAACGCCCTGAACTGCTACAACTACTATTTCTAGTCATAGTTCCATTATCTTTATTGTGACTATAATTGCCACTGTTCATCACACCCCCAACCGGCACCGTCAGACACCGCCTACCAAGAGCCTGGGTCTGTCCGAGGTTTTTTCCCTAAAAGGGAGTTTACAGTGATATGAACGGATAAATATAAAACAAACAGAAATATTTAAAGTGTTGTACTGACGTTATTGAACTTTACAAATCTCATTCTTCATATAATATCAAGTTTGTCCCGCGGGTAGCGAGAGAGAGAAATCCCGGGGTCATTCCAACCTTTGTGAGAATGTATGTGTACAGGTCTGAAAACTCAGGTCATGTCTCCCCAGCACACCCTTACTTTAAATTGTTTTTAACAATGTTAAACTTATTATACTTTATTCACTTAACTGTCAAGTTGTATTTCCAACAAGCCTTCTCCACACTGCCACACAGCGGGGCAATACTGTCTCCCTTATTTATATACTTATACAGTATATTTATACATACAGTACACTATATTGTATTCGCTGGCCTAATAGTAGTTTAATATAAATATATTTGGTCTTAACTTGTAGAATCTTCCTATAAAAATGACTTATGAAAAACACTATGTGGCTATGTTTTTCAAACTGTAGAACAGCACAATACCAACAACTCTCTTGGCGCTGCCTCATTGGAATGAACCTGTCTGTTCATTTCTACCTGTACACAGTGCACTTCAGGTTCAGGGAAATACCAAGCTGCATTTGTCGTTATAATCAAAGATTCTGACCAAAGACGGTTTAGAACCGAGACGCCACAACTCAGAGTAGTTTCCTGTCTCTGTGTCCCGTGGGCTCCGTCACCACCACACCTCTTCAGGAGACTAGCAGCAGGTCCTGAGTCTGTTGATTCCAACGGGAGAAGTTAACGTGAACACAGATTATCAGTGATTCTTTCCCCCCGTAGTCACTAAAGTAAATATTGGAGCCATTCAACATGCAACATATCTACTAAAACATTCTGACACTAAAATGGCATTTTTCAGATGGACACATCAGGAGAAAATGAACTTAATTTGAGACCTGTTTCTGTCTCAGGACCAAACTCTCGTGAGATCTGGCAACACAGAGAAGCTAACGTCAGCTAATGTTCGTGAACACTTACAAAACTAATCTCCGTGATGCTAAATATGTCATTTAGCTGTCTTGTTAGCAAAAGAACATAATAATAATAAATTATTCACATATAACTTTTCATCCATTCACACGACGTTCACTACACGTTCAAACGAGGCCACGCCCCTTTAGGAGACAGGAAGTGTGTACCGTTTCATACCGTTGGCCCTGCTTGAAATGTGCTACCTTTAGTTTAGAGGATCTTTGTTAAAGATTGCATTACACACTGCGGCAATGGTATTCAACGGTCCATACTTCCATACTTCAACGTGTAGTGAACATCGTGTGGATGGATGAAAAGTTAGATTTACCTAATATATTCATATTTTCTATTTCTAACATTAGCTATTAAACAGCTAAAAGCCATTATTAGCATTATGAAAATGTGTTTTTTGTTAGGGCGAACAATAGTTTGTTGCTGAGACAGAAACAGGACTCAGATAAAGTTAACTTTCTCCTGATGTGTCTGTCTGAATAATGCCATTTTGTTCTGGAGATATGTGGCTCGTGAGAAATGGGTCCAGTATTTACTTTGGTGACTACGGGGGGAAAGAATTCATAATCTGTGTTCACGTCCACTCCTCCCAGTGGAATCAACAGACTCAGGACCTGCAGCTAGTCTCCTGAAGAGACGTGGACGTGGACAAACCCACAGGACACACAGAGCGATGTGAGATGTGAGCAGACAAACAATCTGAAAGCAAAGTCATTGACATAAAGCAATATTTCCTTTAGGGCTGCACGATATGAGGTAAATATGCAAATTGCAATAACGCTGTTGAATATCGCAATAACGATATGAATTGGGATAAATAAACAGATATTAAAGTGTACTCAGTACTGCATTTCTGCTGCTTCCACTATTCTGCTAACATACAACATATTTAAAACAGATGAAAGGAAATCATTCCCAACATTCTTCTTTGAACAAATTGAACATTGAGTTGAATATAAAAGGCCCCACTAAGAAAAATTGACAGTTACATTTTAAAGTGCAGTTTTCTGCTGATATTTTCTTCCAACTAATACAAAATATCTCGGAGTGTCTTACATCGCAGCGTTTAGTGATGTTTATATTACACAAGTTGATATTGCGATGACGAGGGGGGGGGACAGTTAGAAAAAATGTTTCATGATAATAAAGAGGCGTGGTTTACTTCATAGTGTTCATACTGTGTATTTGTGTTATTATATTATCTGGGTCACATGACAGTGATAGAACCAAAAGATGTATCCTGGAATTCCAGACAAAACTAATCATTCTAAATTTGAGTGAAAGACACAATTATAATGTTAATCACAATTATTTCTGAGACAATTCATTGTACAGTAACTTTTTGAACCGTTCCAGCTCTACGGACATCACCACCCAGTTCACTCGTGGCTTTTCAGCTTAAGAACTTAACGGATGAGCGGCCGTCTGTCCTGCGCCGCTCCACAGTGTCAGTTACAAGATCAGATAGCAACAGTTGCAACTGTCAGTGCACATAGCTTTTGTTCCCAGGGGGACCCCGTGCTTGGAGCTATTACAATGCCTGCTCAATCACTTCTCTCTGTGGAGGAGCATTAAATACCGGCATGTCTATTTCTGTATCCCTCTAAAGATCCCCCCCACCACCACCACCACCTTCTTTGAATTGTTGCTCCTCTCAGAAAGACAGTCAAGGCTGTTGGTTAGCAAGTTGGGACTGTAGGCTCGGGACCGTCCCGGGGCTATTTGTGACTGAGAGGCCTTACATGGCTACGGGCTGGGAGAGGACTGTCAGAAGTGATATAGAAAGGACATTTGTCCCGGGGACATTGTGGTCGGGCCACATCACTGTCATTTACAATTGGCTTTTTATAGTTCCTGGAGCTGTGGTTGCAGGCCCGTAGACGGGGGGGGGGGGTTTGAAAGACACCCCCCGTCCCGCCCTGCCCCTCACTGCCAAAGGTCCATAGTTTAAGTCCGTTCATTGGAAAGCAAAAGAATAAAGTTGAAAATGGTAGCTCATCTTGTCGTGAACAAGAAAACTCAGCAATCTGCTCGTTAGATTGATATTTTCTGTTATGGGTGCACCAAGATAAAAATGTCTTGGGAGTGTGGATATGGTCAGCAGAGATGACAATCTGCCTATTAGATCATCGCAAATTAAAGCATCGCAAATCATTAAATGTAATAGTAATACGCCTGTTAGACTTTGGGATGGCGATGATTTGGAGGTTAGGGTTATCATATGACGTATAATTGAGACGGCAAGCCTTTTAAATCTGGTCATATATATGCAACATGCTCACTGATAAATGGTATGTTACAGCCTTGTCCACACCTATACAGGATTAGAGCTGCAAAGAATAATCCATTAGTTGTCAACTATTTTGATAATCGATTCATTGCTTTGACTCATTTTTTATGAAAACTACTGATGTCAGCTTGTTAAATATGAATATGTTCTAGTTTCTTCTCTCCTCTGGGACAGTAAACTGAATATCTTTGAGTTGTGGACTAAACAAGACATTTGAGGACGTCTCCTTGGGCTTTGGGGAACACTGATCAATATTTTTCACCATTTTCTGACATTTTAGAGACCAAACAACTCATCCATTAATCGATGAACACAATGAAAAGAATCGTTAGTTGCAGTCCTAATGTTAACTGTATGTTAAAGCTTTAGTGTTTTTTTTTTATATTAATATTAATGAACGTCCGTTACATTCAAGCCATTGCCAAATGAGTTGCTACAAAGCTAATTAAGACTATCAGCTCCACAATATATTAATATTATCCGTGATAATTGATGGAGTTCTCTTTTAAAGTTGGTAAAGACTGTGGTGAAAGATGGCTGAACATAGAAAAAGGCAACCCGGACTCGAACGTAACGTTTTGACTTTTAAATACTGAACCCCAAAAACACCATCTTTCCTGAACCATAACCAGCGGTGGAATGTAACGAAGTACATTTATTCCAGTACTGTACTTAAGTCCAAATGTTGAGGTACTAGTACTTGAGTCTTTTCTTTTCATGCCACGTTCTACTTCTACTCCGCTACATTTCAGAGAGAAATATTGTACTTTTTACTTCACTACATTCATCTGTTACAGCTTTAGTTACTAGTAACTTTACACATTAAGATTCCTGCACACAAAACACATGTAGTTTATAAAATCTGATGTTTGATTCTAAAGTAAACTAGCCAAACCAGCCAGTATTTTTACAGTGTAAAGGATCTGAATACTTCTTCCACCGCTGACCACACCCAGAACCTGCGAACAGCAGGTGGGATGCGACACATTAAGCCTGTTCTCTGTAGCTGTCTGTAACAGTAGTATTGATGTATTTTGTAGGAGACAGGGTTTGTTGAGATATCTTGAGTGGTGGACGGAGAATTTCCCCCTCACAGGCCATAAACAAAGGGTATTCTTCCTAAATCAGGGTTCTTTAACACGTGTTAGGCCAGGGACCCTTTAGCTGAAAGAGAGACAGAGTAGGGACCCCCAACATGAACATTGTATAAAATCGAGTTGCACGTTAAACTAGGCTGGGTGGATGAAAATTAATGGTAGAGGTGCAACGATGAATCGATTAATCGATTAGTTGTCAACTATTAAATTAATCGCCAACTATTTTGATAATCGATTAATCGTTTTGAGTCATTTTTTTATTAACAAAAATAAGATTTCTCTGATTTCAGCTTGTTAAATGTGAATATCTTCTAGTTTCTTCTCTCCTTTGTGACAGTAAACTGAAGATCTTTGAGTTTTGGACAAAACAAGACATTTGAGGACGTCCTCTTAGGCTTTGGGAAACACTGATCCACATTTTTCACCATGTTTTGACATTTTTATAGATCAAACAACTAATCGATTAATCGAGAAAATAATCAACAGATTAATCGACTATGAAAATAATCGTTAGTTGCAGCCCTAATTAATGGATATTAATATATGATTTATACATCATGTTTTAATGCACAGTCAACTGTAGTAGAGGCTGCTTTACCTGTAGTCAGCTTATCTTCAATGTGTAAATTAAATGGGTTTTTTTTCACAAATAGGCCAATGTATCTTTGCTGTTAAAATGTTGGATTCATATTAATGCATTTTTCAGACATATTTACATTTTTGAAAGGAACTTTTTAACATAATTTGTGTGCGTGTGTGTGTCTGTGTGTGCGTGCGTGTCCATCCTGTAGCTGGAGGAGGAGCTGCTGGGTCTGCAGAAGAAGCTGAAAGGAGTGGAGGATGAGCTGGACAAATACTCCGAGTCGCTGAAGGATGCCCAGGAGAAGCTGGAGCAGGCGGAGAAAAAGGCGACAGATGTGAGTGAAAGCAGCTGATGCCATGGGTCACATTACTGCAGAGGGGCGACTATATTAAGACCACATTAACCTATTGTACTTGGTCCGGTAACATCGGAATCCCTTCCACAGTAACGCAGGTGCCATTTAGATGACTACACACGTGGGCGTACATTTCATCTAACAATTGGGGGAGTGGGGGGGACAATAAACATTTTTTTTTTTTCCAAGAGCAATTTTTGAAGGGGACACAAATAACACAGCCCAAATTGTACCTGTATTAGCAGGGCTTCTCAAACCGATACGGAAGAGGATTAGGGCCAAGATCATTTTTTGGCCATTTTCAGCCTTTATTCGACAGGACAGCTGAAGACATGAAAGGGGAGAGAGAGGGGGGAATGACATGCAGCAAAGGGCTGCAGGTCGGAGTCGAACCCGGGCCCGCTGCGTCGAGGAGTAACCCTCTATATATGGGCGCCCACTCTACCAACTGAGCTAACCGGGCGCCCACATGTGACCATTTTATTTCAGTTCTACAGTGGGTTTGGTGATGGTGATTTCGGTGCTGTTAAATGTTAAACAAAAAGGATCTTACTCTTTAAGAAAAAGTCTTATATCTGTAGGGATCCTTTCCATCATGTTGTCACACACTTAGAATAATAATCTGAGCCTGTCAGCGGAAAAATGTTATTACTACTTACACAATTATTTTAAGTAAATTATATGTCACTTATATTATCTACAAAACACAGCATGGTTTTAATGATGTTTTTATGGAGGGACAATCCTCAGATGGGGTTGATCATGATCTCCCTGACCCCCCCGCGATTTCCTCCTATGACTACATGTGATGTCAATGTTTTTAATGTATCACTCAAACTGCTTCCTTCAGGCGTTGCAGCACTAGGCCGGTTAACTTGAATTACTGCACCGTAAATTTAGACCGTCAGTGACATCACTAGTGCTATAAACCAACAGTGTCAAGTCTTAGCTCCTTCTGTGTTTAAATACGCACCAAGCAGTTTGTTACTGTCAGTCAAACTCTACAATCCCTACATCTCATGTCCCATAATCATAAGTGTTTGAATGTTGACCTTCAGGGAGCACAATTTTAAAGCCGTATGTGCTAAATCTCCCCGGCGTCAGCATCAGTTCCAGTTGAAAAGCTGTGCTGAGTGGCTGTCTCACCACTGACGGCAGCACAGACGGTATTAAATCTGTCATGCGGAGGATCAGATTCTACCAACATATCATAAAGCGTGTCAGCACCTTGAGGCAAATGCCAACTATTCTAACCAATCTGGGGAGCTTGGCGTAGAGGGTTTGGTTTCTTGAGAGCTAACTTGGCACGAGCCTGTGCAGATGCTGCTGCTCCTCGGGCCGCCGTACTCACCAGGGTTATTATAGAAAACTTAAACTACAATGGAAAGAATCAGTGAAAACTAAACAGAAACTATATAAAATATAAAACCTTCACAAAAAAAACTTAAACTAAACTGTAACTATGTTGCCAGGTTAAAGAAAAGGCAAATCCTTTCAGTTTTCGGTTGCTTTCACACCTGCCTCGTTTGGTCCGTTTCAAACCAACCCTGGAGCATTTTGGTCTGATGGTCCGGTTGGTTTGGGCTGGTGTGAACGCTCATCCCAACTCTGGTGCGGAACAAACAACTAAACTCTGGTCCGCTTGAAAACAGGGGGTCTCGGTTCACTTCCAAGTGAAGTTCAGTTCACTTGAGGTGAGAACGCGATCCGACACAAACACAGGAAGCGAACCAAAAACAGAGCATTTACAGGCCTGCTATTCAACCTTGCACACAATTTACGGACTTATATGTGATGATTAAAGGGATGATAAGTTTCCGATCCATAAGCTGTCCTGAGCACACATTGCCGGTCCCCTGTGTGACATCATCAGTCTGTGTGACATCATCATCTCTCCTTCCCTCGCTGTCTGTCAGCTGCTCATTGTTCGCCTTCTTCTAAGATATCAGAAACACTAAAGCAGAACCAGAAAACCCGAGACGTTATAAATGTGGTGTCGCTCCATTATTTCTGAGAGCAGAAGTGTCGGCGAGTTTCGGATATTCTGTCCAATAGACAAGCGACCGTCTCGACCGTGTGACGTGTGTCTACAGTGTTTGGTGCGTTTGACAAAGTGCAATGTGAAATCAAAGCGAATCAAATGAAAAATGTAACAATGTTGTAACTTCACCCCGAATGGCATTAGTCGAATTAGTCCACCGAACTATGGGTGTGATAGCGCCCTTGGTTTTTTTTACAGAAATTGAGCTCTGAATTGAGTCCCGCAATTGCTTCACATCGGACACTGAAGTAGCGTGAAGATGAAACATTAAACAGCATGGCTTTGTCTATATACAGTTCTCCAACCGTGTATTGTGTTTGTATATAGAGCTACATCCTTCTGAGACATTCTACCTGGCCACAAAACAATAAAAATAAAACTATTGTAAAATTCAAACTAAATGAAAACTAAAACTAAACCTTTCTGAAAAACTGAAACTAAACTAAAAGTAGCAAACACGCGTTGAAAACTCACCAAAGCTCAAATGATATTGAAAAGTCAAAACTAAAATAAAGTAAAAGCTAATTGAAAATTCTAAACGGTTATAACCTTGATACTGGCGTTCATGTGGAACCCCTTTGACACTGTGTGCTAACGTAAGTATTGTTTAGTAAAGGAATGCTACAATAATTTATCTTAATGTGTACCATACACCAATATAAATATATATATTTTATATATATATAATTAGTCTCAGAGAAGGAGACGTCGTGACCGATAAGACCCAATCAGGAGGAGAAACGTTGACGCCAACGTTTCTCCTCCTGATTGGGTCTTATCGGTGTCGGTGTTGTCAAAGGTCTCCGTTTGAAACACAACCCCGCAGATTCAGAACCACAACGGGTCAGAAGTGTTTCCTAATGGCTCCGGTTTAGGGGCTCGGAAACACCAGAGCAGGGGGAATGAGAGGGGGAAACGCCAGAGCAGGGGGAATGAGAGGGGGAAACACCAGAGAAGGGGGAATGAGAGGGGGAAACGCCAGAGCAGGGGGAATGAGAGGGGGAAACACCAGAGAAGGGGGAATGAGAGGGGGAAACGCCAGAGCAGGGGGAATGAGAGGGGGAAACGTAGAAGATATTCCTTTTTAAACCAAAACGTAGCAGTGTAGATGTAGCCTGAGTGTTCCTTTGAACTTTTTCTGCTGACTACACGCAGAATGTGCTTTGAAGACCAGAGCCAGTCATTATGGATAGTTATGTCTTTAGTGCTGATTTCCATGATTCATAGGTCTTGGCATTTATGACCAATTATAGTGCAAAATCACCGAGTGACGCAGGGAGGAGAGAGGACTCAATCTGTTTGTCCTGAAAGGAGTGGGACCTTCCTGTGTTACTGCGATGCTACCAAAGATGGAAAAGAATTGAAGCAAGGCATGGCTTTGTTTATGCTTCCACTGCTTCTCTCCAAACATGAAGCGCTCCCCCTCCGTTCATTCACTTCTGCACATTTGTACTGTACATGCAGCAGGAGATACTCTTAGAGATATTATTTACTGTAAAAGTCATGCCACGGTTACAGCCAGCAGTTTCTGTGTACGGGTATAATAATTATGATATATTAAACCTGAAATGATTTAAATTTGTTTTCAAAATATGTAAATGCTTTATAGTCATTCACCAGATATAACTGAGGGCTTTGGTAATGATACATTAATGATGACATTTTGTTTGCTTGAGCCAAATTAATCTTTAAATGTTCTAAAGCAGGGGTCTTCAACGTTTTTTAAGCCAAGGACCCCTTAACTGAAAGAGAGACGGAGAGGGACCCTCATCGCAAAAAATGTATTAAATTGTATAAAAATGAAGTTGCATATTAAACTGGGCCTACAGTAACATGTAGGTTGGCCTAAAGCCTTTATACATACATTTTTTGCGTAGTATACTAAGCTATTAAAATAAGAATTGTTGACATGATTTTATAAACGTTATAAATCATTTTAATGTTAATATCTGTGGAGGGTTACCTTAGTGACTGCCTTACCTATAGGCCCGTCAGCCAGTTAGCTCCCACTGAGCTGTGAAATCCACTACACAGTTGAACACAGGGCTCGACACCACTCAAACTCAGCACACTATCACCCTCTACTGGAGGCACTGCTACACAGCACAAACACGGCACTCCACACGCCACCAACGTCGACTCACCTCCTGCTCGCCTTCCCCATTTTTGGCTTTAGCAGGGGCGTGGCAGTCATTTCAGAAGTGAGGGGGGACAGATAGTTCAGGAGGAGGATTTTTATTGTAAGATCCATAGGCCAAGAATATGTCTTGGGAGAATAAGTCACGTTGTCACTTTTGTTTTGACATTTCATTTGTCATTTTTTAAGTTTTTTTCAATGTTTTCAAAAGTTAAATAACAGAGCAGGTTGTATGAGAGAATTTTATACAGGCCCAAAAACAGAAAATGTTATGTATTTTAACTGTAGCTAAACACATAAAAGGGGCAAAGTCCAGGTAATGAGCTGCCAGTCCGTTTTTTTTTATTACTTCAGGAAAAAAAGTATTGATTGCTTTTTTCGTCTGCTATTTCACCACTAAATTCATTTCTGAGACTGTTTTATGCGAGAAATTAACTGTGTACAGTTTGAATATGGGCAGTTTTACAAAAATTGATGGCCAATTGCACATTTGCTCCAATTTGGACTTTTGGACTGACTTGGAAGCTCCAGTCTTAGGTGACAGTCAGCTGGCGGTGGCCGGGATCGCTTGCTTACCGGTGGCCAGTACTACTCACAGCCCCCCCTGTCAGCTGGAAGTGGTTTCAGACCCCCCCACCAGCCGTTGGGCCACGCCTCCTCATTTAAATTGACAGCTGTCACTTCTAAATGAAAAGCTTAATGTTAAATCGAAATGTAAAAGGTGAATCTTAAAATGTCAATGTCAAATGTAAAACGTAAAATTCAAAAGATAAAATGTCAAATTGAAAATTGAAAATTATAAAAGACAAAGGCTAAAATAAAAATTATTTCTTTTTTTCTATTTGAGATTTAAATTTAAGTATTTCCATTTAAGCTTTTACATTTCATATTTAATTATGGCATGATTTTTCCTAGTAGCGTTGTAAAATAATACTATTTTTAATTTGATCTTGCTTCGTTTTCTCTTTGGACTTTCAATTTGAATTATGAATAAATATATCCTCCATATTATAGCCTTTAGCAATGACTTCAAACAATACATTCAGTCCATTCAACCCTCCCTTAAACAAAAAGCAATTAAAACTGTAACAGCTTGTACATTGTTAAACATTTTTACATAGATCTTTATTATTCCCCTTAATTGGGATTTTTCTTTTCTTTTTTTTAATTGACAAAATGCATCATACAGAAATCAGGTAAACAGAAATAGCACATGAACATCAATTATACAAACTTATGAAGATAAAAATAAAAAAGCATACGAAGCAATACAAACGAAAATCATTACATAGAAAAAGAATAAAAAGAGGTAGCCTACATGAAAACACAAATTTATAATGAGTCAGAGGTTTCAGTGGGGAAAAGCTCTACAGTTTCCACAATTTTAATACTTTTTTTGTTATCCAACGATCTAAGTGACTTCAGTAGAGATTTAAATTCTATGAGAAAATGTACAAAATTTGGAGATGAATTAGAAAATGTCTGCTTGTGAATATAAAATGTGGCACACAGAATGATAAAGTGTCTTTCCCTTAATTTTGAAATTGTAACCGGAAGAATCGTCGGAGTTGACCATGGATGTATTAAGAGAGTTGACGCCATTAATGCCGACCTCTGACGCCGTTGCCACGGAAACCCCGTGACACCAAACGTTAGGAAAAGAGTTGACAGCATGGCGACTTTTGCCTCTATGGACGCGGTGAGAAGGAAAATCCAAACGCTGCAGCAAGTGGCGTACGAAGCGGAGGAGCGAGCAGAGATGCTGCAGGCGGAGGCGGACATGGAGAGGCAGGCCAGAGAGAGGGTAACGTTACTGTTAAACACCCGAACACCGCGGGGAGACGGCTAACCTTACCGCTGAAGCTGGAGTTCATGAACTACCTTAACGTTACTCTCAATTTTCAAAACAACCAACTGACGTTATCAAATGTAGAACCGTGCTAAAATAAATACATTGTAACTCTCTGGACGAAACGTAAGGTAGCCTACATGTCAATATGTCACGTTCCACCGGACGTAGCCCAGCTTTACTAACGTTAAGCTAACGTTGACGTTACCAAATATGTTACTCTGAATATGTCTAAATATACCATATAGGATTATGTAGCCGACTTCGATGTAGCACAAACATAGTTCACATTTTTGAAAATGTACATTCATTTAAGTATGATGACAGTACAGTAATTGGACTTGGACATTCCAATTGAGGTTGAATTTAAAAGCCTTAATTTGTGTTTTACTACAATTTTTGGATGTAATTTTGATATTGTACTTTTGCTTTCACTCGAGTCCAGTTGAGTCTGTTGAGCTCTCCAATGCTCCACAGGTTTCCTCTGAACTTCAGTCTTTGTTTTAGCACAGTGACAACTAGCTAACATTAGAGACATCCCAGACACAAACACATGCCACATAATATCTAGACTGCAAGGATTTAGGAGATGTATTATTATTTTTTTCATTATCCAAATGTACGGGCTAATTCTGCACTTTTAATCAGACAAATGTGTCCTTGCTTTGCCATCAAAGGTATAAGCCGGTGTTTCTCAAAGAGCGGTACTACTACTCCTAGGGGTACTTCGGTGTAATGCGTCATTTCTAAAATAATTACACTATAATAGCTAGAGAGTTTAAGTGATGGATTTTAAACGTTTGAAGTAGCATTTAATTGTTTTATAAGGTTTTTTTTTTACTCTGTTCAGGGGGTACTTTGCTGAAAAAATATTTATTGAAAAGAGTTTGAAAACCACTGGTTTTAAGCTGGTTTGAAACAACATCATAATTGGTGCTTCTTTCATTCCTTCTCTTACATCCCAAAGGGCTGGTTGCCTGTTGTATTTACGTATTTTTCTTAGTTTTTTGCTTCTACTTTTTCTTCTATTTTTCCCTTTCACTTATAGCTGTGAGTCCCCATTCATCATGTTCTCAGTTTTACTAGTATTTAAGTGTATTTCATCACTGATTTGAATCTGTACAGAGTGTGACCTGAACTGGTGTCACATATTAGCCATCATCAATCATCGATTTAGTAATCATAGCCACATAATAATCATTTGGATGCTTCAAGAGTCGATGAAGATGAAATAAAACTGAAATTGTTGTATTGGTTTTTAAGTATTAAATATTTGATGCATCCAAATATGGATTGTGTCTGTTCTGCCTCTGAATATAGGCAGTCATCACTGTCATTGTGGTTCTTAATTATAGTATACAGGTTTTTCCCTACCATTATAAGGCTTCGATTCAGCACTTAACTTAATTTTCAATTAAATTTTATTTATTGTGTCAAATCACAACAGGAGTTATCTCAGGACACTTTACAGATAGAGTAGGTCTAGACCACACTCTATAATTTACAAAGACCCAACAATTCCCCCACCCCCCAAGAGCATGCATTTGGTGCGACAGCGGCGAGGAAAAACTTCCTTTAAACAGGCAGAAACCTCAGACAGACCCTGGCTCTTGGTGGGCAGCCATCTGTCGCTGCCGGTTGGGACACAGAGACACTGATACAGATATACAGAAATATGATTTATAGTAATTATAGCAGTTGGCTTGATACGCCGTGGCACTTATATTAACAATAAAGATGATATACAGTGCTGCTCATGAGTTTAGGAACCCATGCCTTTAGAATTAAAATAGCCCCACATCATCACATACCCTTCACCATACCTAGAGATTGGCATGGGGTACTTTCCATAAAATCATCTCTCAATGCAAATCAAACCAGCTATTAGGCTAACCGAAATAAAACCATGCCAATCTCTAGGTATGGTGATGGGTATGTGATGATGTGGGGCTATTTTAATTCCAAAGGCCAAGGGAACTTTATCAGGATGCATAGTATCCTGGATCCATGAAATAACTGGCCTTTAAAAATAAAAATCTGCCTTCCTCTATGGGAATTTAACATAGGGGCGTACTTACTTATGCCCCCTGTATTTTAAGGAAGAACATTTATTTATTTACGATACATTATTCATTCACAAAGAAAATTGGTGTACTTAAAGGTTGGATTTTTCCTCATTTTTATAATTAAGGCATTAAGATCAATTTCCAAAAGATGATTTTTTTATTCCTCTTTTAGTCAACTTTAGCATGGGTTCATAAACTTATGAGCACCACTGTAACTGTGACAACTATGACTAGAAATAATAGTAGCAGCAGTGCAGGGCGTCGAGCAGCCCTGCACTGTAAAATCATCAAAACAAACTGAACAATTTTTTTAAAGTTTTTTTTTTAGATCTAATGTTTGCAGTTGGTCCCCAGTGGACTTCTTTAGCAAGCTATAAAGTTATTTATTATCTGCTCTAGCTTTTTTAATGTTTTAGACACAAATATGGTCGTTTTAGTGCATTGGTGCACTAAAACGACCATCTCAGGATCTCAGGATGTAAAACCATTTGCCCGAAGATGGTCTAGTACCAATCGTTGCCCTTTTATTAAACTTTATATATTTATTTGCAGACAGTGTGCGGGAGTTTTCTTTGCAACTTTTGACCTGCTTGTCCCCCTCTGACGCAGCTGTCTCACGTTCTAGATGTGCAAAGTATTTCTCTGTACGGAATAATAATGGTCCAAACCTATGTGAAATTGCTGATTTTTTTGTCAACCACGTGACATTTTCTTGAGGGAGGACCCATAGACTCCCTGCCAAAAGACGTGCGCCTAAGGCTGCGTCCGAAATTCCACACTATCATGCTATTTAGTAGTCTAAAACAGTCTGTGAGATTTTTTTTAGTATGTCCGAAACCTTATTATGAAACCAATAGTACGCAAATTGCATACTATTTCCAGTAAAATATTACAGTATGCAATACTGGACACTACGCCGACATAAATATCCCACAATGCAATGCGGTAACAACGACAACGTTCATAACAGACAAACAGACAGAAACCGTGGAGCTCTGTAACGTCAATAACGCTCTAATTTACATTTCTACATATTCAAACGACTGTTGGTCTAGTTATTCACCTCTTTCAGTAATTCAAGTGTTATCTGGTGATGCCGCTGGAGCGGAGGTCGGCAGGGGTTACCATGGTTACGCGTCTCCAACGGCAAAGAGGCTCTCAGGAAGTGACCTTGAAAATTACAGCTTAGTGCGTCCGAAAAGATACACACTACTGTTTATTTACACAAAAGTATGTTGAACTATAGTTTAAATGTTGAGTATGTAGTGCAGAGTATGCAATTTCGGACGCCACCATGTCTTCCACAAACCTAGGGAAAACACTGGTATGATGTGTGTGTGTGTGTGTGTGTGTTTGTGTCCCTACAGGCTGAGGCTGAGGTGGCGTCTCTAAACAGGCGTATCCAGCTGGTGGAGGAGGAGTTGGACCGCGCTCAGGAGAGACTGGCGACTGCTCTGCAGAAGCTGGAGGAGGCTGAGAAAGCTGCGGACGAGAGTGAGAGGTGAAGAGCTTCATGTCACTTGAGTTTTTCCCTTTGTGTTCCAGTTAGTTGCAGCAGGGCTGGATCCAACTGTCGGGGGGGGGCAGGATAACAAATAGCTGATTGGCCCAGAGTCTCAGAAAGCCACATGTCAGTCAGTTTGTGATCATTTGATTCAATGCAAACGTGTGTAAGAATATCAGCGGTGGAACAAGTATTCAGATTTTCAGATCATTTTGAATCAGAGATTCAGATTCAGACTTTTTAAGTAAAAGTACTAATACAACACTGTGAAAGTACTCTGTTACAAGTAAAAGTCCTGCATTGAAAATGTTACTACAGTAAAAGTCTGTAAGTATCATCAGGAAAATGTAGTTAAAGTATTAAAAGTAAAGAAGAATCCTCCCATTTTAGAAAGAGTAAAGGATCCAACCAGTTGTGTGTTGTGACCATTGTCTTAATCATCTCAGCTGGACTCGTAGGCCGTTATATTGTTGGCTAGTTTTATGTAGAATCTAACATCAGATTTCATAATGTGTAAAGTAACTAGTAACTAAAGCTGTAACAGATGAATGTAGTGGAGTAAAAAGTACAATATTTCTCTCTGAAATGTAGCGGAATAGAAGTAGAAAGTGGCATGAAAATTCCACCACTGAAGAATATGCACCATGCAAGCCTGTATTCTGTCACAGGGTCCTTTGAGGTTTATTGTGCTCCAGTGGTGAATATTTGTAGTTGATCAAACGACCACAAAGTCACCCCCGCACAGTCAGTTGCCTGGTTAGTATTCCAGCCTTTACCCAAGAAGACTAAGGCATACAGTTTAAGGTTTTTTTTCCCGAGCAGTTCATTGATAACTCCCGGTGTAGTGTTTGTTGAGTGTCAGGCTGAAAGACCTTCCTGTTGGGTCAGGAGTGATGTTCCTGTGTTATCACCAGGGCCATACGCAATCTGAGGACGCAGAATTCCGTCAAAGATTTTTGACAAATAAAAACCAAGCCAAGCAGAAAAGCCACCAGTCCACTACATTCCTCAGATTTCCATTGTGGATAACCGCTGAAAACTGTAAAACTGTAGATTACGTTTTGGTCGTTTCACTGACAATGTCCAGCTTTAAAAATTGCATTACACCATGAATTGGGTCATATGAAAGTTCAGTGTTGGACCAGTATACGTAGCTTATTTCATTTAATTTATCTAATGGCACATAAAACATTAGCAATAAAAAAAAGAATAGAATATGCAAGGGAGGCCAAAACATAATAAATTCCCATAAGAAAAAACAGAAAATGAAAAATTAATCTAAATACAAAATATTAAAATAAACTAGTAATTTACCTACATACCATTTCTGGGATTATCTAGCATGGTGTAATGTAATTGTTTTGCACTTTTACACCTACCTCGCTTGGTCCTGACTTTTCAGTTTGATCCAAACCAAAATGACAGATGTGAAACCTCCCCCGGACCAAACAGCCGAAATTTGGTCCAACCAAAAGAGTAAGTCTCTGTTAGAAGACCGGGGAAGCTCCTTAAGGAACAGCTCAGTGCTTAGTGTGTATGCTACATGAGGGAGAGTGTGACGGTGAATGTGCTCAGTGCAGACAGCTGTCGGCTATCAGAGCTGAGAATACATCAGTTTACTTGTTAAGTAGGAGTAAATGTACAGTGTAGCTTTCAGTTTGTCTCTCTGAATAAATGCTGCAGCTCCTCAAACCCCAAGTAAAGTTCCCATGTCTTGCTCCTCAACATCACAACAACACAAGAAGAGCCGCGGCAGTAGGGGAGAGCAGCCACGCGTACGTGATGACAACACAACGTCGTTTTATCACGTACAGTATAGATAGATAGATAGGTGGATAGATAGATAGACTTTTATTGATCCAAAATTGGGAAATTTCAGTGCTACAGCAGCAAAATATCAGACACACAGCACACATACAGAATATACAAGAACTAATAAATTATAAATAGGATAGAATACAAGAACAATGAAGATAAAAAATACAAAGGAAAGAATGTACAAACATATATACAAGTTAAGTACAAGATAAAAATGTACAAATGTAAATAGTATTTATAAAGATGTGATGGTATATGACTCTTTATCTAACACTCAGTGATGAAGTGTTGAAACGTTTTATTGCATATAGTTCTTTAGTGCGCTTGCATAACTGCAGTGTGAAACCAAAACTTACCGGATCAAATGTATACAATGTAACAAAAACATGAACCTTGGTCCGGACTTTCAGGTGTGAAAAGGCCCTTACTGGGACTGACCGGGCGCTGATTGATGTTCTCCCACAGTATGGGTCCTACTGTAAATACTGAGTTTTAACAAGGGGAATATGACGGCGGCTTGACTGAATGAAAATCTGAATTTAGCTGAAAATATTTCCCAAAAGGAGTGTAGGCTTTCAAACTTATGTATGGCTCTATACACAAATTTACAAATTTGGATCCTATTGATGTCAAACACAGAAAGAATTTTCATATTCATGAAAACAATGAGATGGATGGCTGCCTGAAACTAGAAGAAGTAGCAAGAGTGGCATGAATGTATGGACCCATACAATGTTCCAATAAGAAAGATGTGGATGTGAGAAAAGGTTTTGGGTTAACGGTGCTTGTCTGCTCCTCTTGTCACTCAGAGGGATGAAGGTCATAGAGAACAGAGCTTCCAAAGACGAGGAGAAGATGGAGATCCAGGAGATGCAGCTGAAGGAGGCCAAACACATCGCTGAGGAGGCCGACCGCAAATATGAAGAGGTGGGGCAATCACTGGTTCTGCACAGTGAAAAAGTGACTTAACCCTTGTGATGTCTTCCGGTCGACCATGCATTTTTTCTGGGTCAAAATTTAAAATTACTTTTTTTTTGGTCCTCTTTTTAGACACTTTAGTTGCTTTTCCCGATGTTGTTGTCACTTTTCTTTTGAAGATTTATCACTTTCTGTGATGTTTTTGAAGCTTCTCCCAACGTTTTTGTCCCTTTTTTCCAATTTTTTTGTCACTTTTGTCCGATGTTTTTCTGCGCTTTCTTTGACGTTTTTTGTTGTTTCCCCCCCATCCCACGCCCCACGTAAAAGGTTGGTTTTTTGGGGGCATTTAGGCCTTTACTATATAGGACGGCTGAAGATGTGAAAGGGGAGAGAGAGGGGGAATGACATGCAGCAAAGGGCCGCAGGTCAGAGTCGAACCTGCGGCCGCTGCGAGAAGGACTGAGCCTTTGTACATGGGGCGCACGTTCTACCAGGTGAGCTATCCAGGCACCCCTCCCCCCCCATGTTTTTGAAGCTTTTTCTGACATCTTTGTCACTTTTTTCAACATTCTTTTATCAATTTCTTTTCAAATGCTATAAAATTGAATGAAACACCTAAATTCAATGAAAGTAGTGAACTCCTCATTTAATTTAAATTTAGACAATTGAAAGAAACTTTTTTTGAAAGTTGGTCAAATTAGACCTGAGGACAACAGGAGGGTTAAATAAAGAAAGTTAGGGACGCTAAATCACGTTTGAGGTAAAGGTGGATTTGTTATTGCAGTAGAGGATATGTCAGATTATCCCATTCACATGTTAAGATAAAAAACATTTTTACCAGACTAACTGTTAAGAATTTAGGAATTGGTTAAAGGCAGGTAATGACTTTACGACTTGGACTTGACTTGGGACTTCATAGACCATCATCACCACTGAATATAGTACATACTATACACAACCAGTACAGTATGTAGTATGGAATTGGAACACAGTAACAGTGCCAGTGAGGGTAAATGCTAAAGGTTAGTGTAATTACAGATCCTCTTTGTAAGCACAGTAGGAAAAGAGAATGGTTTCAGTTGCGTGTGTTTTGGATGTCTGCAGGTTGCCCGTAAACTGGTGATCCTGGAGGGTGATCTGGAGCGCTCGGAGGAGCGGGCGGAGGTGGCTGAGGCGTAAGTCAACACCTGCACCATGAAAACTCACACCGACACCAGAGCCACTGTGCATTATTCACGGGATCACTACTATGGCAACCTGTGATCTTACACATTCACTTGTGATTGACTTACCATCAAACAACCCCCCCTGTGTTTATAGTGAATTGTTAAGTGCTGCATGGACACATTAAGTCTTAACGATTCTCTTAACAACTGCAATTAATTAATGTTTATGATTAATCTGCTAATTCTTTTTTTTCAGTAAATGGATTAATCATTTGAGCTATAAAATGCCAATCACAAGTTCCCGGAGTTTATTTTATCCGACAAACCGTCCCAAGAAAAAGAGAAACTTGAACCTATGCTTGGCGTTTTGCTTTATAAATGACCTAAACGATTAGGATTAGGAAATGAGCTCACAGTGTAACATACAGTATCCCTTACTAGGGCTGGGCAATATATCAATATTATGTCGATATCGTGATATGAGACTAGATATCGTCTTAGATTTTGGATATGGTAGCATCTTGATATGGATTAAGTTTTTTATTTTCCTGGTTTTAAAGGCTGAACTTAGACTGTTCTAGCTGTCTATTATTTGCCTTAACCCACTCAGTCATTATATCTACATTGTTGATGATTATGCAGTGTTTCCCCCAGTGTATTGCAAGCCTGGTGGCCCACAGGGCCTATGTTGCACCCCACCAGGCCTAACCTGGGGAAAATGTTTAATGTATTTTTAAGACGTTTTTTTAACTAATTACAGTCAGGCAGCTCGATTGTAAACTTAGACCTAGTCAAATCTACAGTCAGCTTTTAGCACTGACTTAATGTATGGCCCTATGGAATCTGTCTCATAGCTTTTTTAAATTCACAATTTCGCAATTCCGTCCATGATTCTGTTATCACAGAAACTATTGGGCTCTACATTAATGCTGCCATCAGTCTGTGACTGGCCCGAGCCGGGCCATCATCGGAAAAAAACACACTTGCCACCGGGCCTAACAATTTTTCTGGAGGAAATCCTGTTATGTATCTAAAATTTAATTTTGAAGATATTTTTTAAAGCACCAATTGTCAACCCTACGATATCATCGCAATATACAACATTGAGGTATTTGGTCAAGAATATAGCGATCTGATTCTCTCCACATCACCCAGCTCTATCCATTCCACATGATTGTGCTAGACAACCACATTTAGTCAGACACATGTAATAACCGTTTTAACAATACTTCTTAAATGTGGGTGTGTGTTTTGATGTAATGCATGCCTGAATACACTACCACCGCCTGTTTGGGACTTGTTGTCTGTTATTGTTCTATGCACTGTCCCCCTCACCCCCGACCTCCTGGACTAACCCCTTCAGGCGAGTGAGGGAGCTGGAGGAGGAGCTCCGACTAATGGACCAGAATATGAAGTCCATGATGTGCGGAGAGGAAGAGGTACTTAACTGTACGAAAAAACTCCAGACAGGTCTAACTCTGACCTGCTGCCTTCTGCTCCTCTGACTTGCAGAGCTCTCGACCCCTCTCTCTGTTTTCTGTCTGCACTCAGCCTCAAGCATGGCCTTCAAGCAGTACTTAACGGATAACTCTGGTGATATTCTATGCTGTTTTTCTCATTACAACAAATCCCATGAATAGGCCAAAACCAACAATGAATTGATGTAAGGGTAAAAGTTTGGTTTTCAGAAGTGTGTGTGTGTGTGTGTGTGTGTGTGTGTGTGTGTGTGTGTGTGTGTGTGTGTGTGTGTGTGTGTGTGTTGGGGACACGTCTGTAGTTAAAGGGTAATTTTGGTAGTTTTCAACCTGGACCCTATTTTCCCAGGCATTAGTGTCTAAGTTACTAATGTGAACAAGAATCTTTTTAAATTGGCCCAGTATTCAGGGAGAACGCTGTAACTGGCAGCCGCGAACCGGGCTGCAATATAATCATATAGGGGAAATGCGCACTGTCAATTTCCTTACACTAAAAGTTCTGTTTTTGCCACTGACAGGCTCATATTATTATTCTAAGTGTCTGACAACATGATGGAAAGAATCCCTACAGAGATATATATACTATACTTTTAGCATGTATAGACCCCTAATTCACTCATTTACATGTGGAAATATATTGGCTCTATACATGCTAAAAGTACTGTTTATTTACATGGAGTCTGGTGAGTTTGGCGATGGTGATTTCAGGGCCGTTTCTGGTTAAACAAAAAGGATCTTACTCCTTAACAAAAAGGTCTATCTCTGTAGGGACCCTTTCCATAATGTTGTCAGACACTTAGAATAATAATCTGGCAAAATCTCCACCAATCACATTGTATGGCTACCTGCAGTGGTGTAGTCTAATGTATTGTAGTGGGTATACCGTACCGTATATATATATATATATATATATATATATATAAGCCAGAATCTACCTTTGGGGGACGGGGCATATCATAGTGGGGGGTCTGGGTGTCCTCCCCAGGGAAGTTTTGAGCGTCAGCAACTTCATTTCCTGTATTCGGATACACTTTTATGCACCAATTTACGGTGGAAATACCTTTTATTTAGTAGCCTGGATGCCCGCCGAACTTAGCCCCGCCCACAACATTTGAGGTCGGGAAATTCACATTCTGACTAGAATCTGAGTATGACAATGTCAGGCTATTTATTTAGCCTATGTGATGAAGAAAAACACAGACGACAATTCAAAAATGTATCAAATATATAACGGAAAGTATGTTGTTGCATGTCATTTAGCATTTTTAAGTGGGTATGTGGAAATCCTGGAGTTTTCTTAGTGGGTATACTACTGAGTATACCTGCGTATCACTGTAGACTACACCAGTGGCTGCCTGTATGTACAGTAGTATTGAGAGAAAGACTAACATTGTTGGTTTGAGTCTGCACATGGGACTTACTGGAAAAAATATAGAATAACAACAGATTCATTTTTTTAATTTGTGATTAATCATTATCTTAATTTTGGCTGTTATCTGCCACCCAGCCATGTCTACATTTCCTGTTTAAAAACACCCTGGCATCTTGCTAAAACCCTCTTCAGCACTCTTACTGTGAGTCAGGTGTAAACAGAGCCGTTTTCATGACAGATCGTCATCTTCTGTCTCTGAGTAACACAGACAGAATTTTTTTTCTAAAAATGTTGGGAGTGGTCCTTCAAACCAGTGTCAGGGTTTGAGCTCTTCTGCTTTCCTACCTTTCAAATCACTACCTTTTTTCTCCTGCTTTTCCTCTCTCTCTCTCTCTTGCCTTGCTCAGTAAATCAGGAGACCTTGAGGAAGAGTTGAAAAATGTCACCAACAACTTGAAGTCACTGGAAGCCCAGGCTGAGAAGGTACAGTAGGAGCTGAGGGACATTCAGCCACAGGACCGGGCCAGTCAGAATAAAACAAAGACATTTAACAGCACACATACCATCCTAATCAGCCTACTATAGAGACGATCAATAGGGACGTTCAGGTGACAGAGACATGCATCCCTTTTTCTAAAAAGTCCCTGACAATAAAGCTCATGTCCATTTGTACGACTGACGTATGATGTTGACTTGAAAATTGGGGAATCGGTTAAAACTACATTTTATCATGCAGTGGACAGAATGGTTTTTTTTTTGTCCAAAGAGTTTTTGAGGACCATGGGAATACTAAGTGTTGTTCAACAACCTTCAGGGTTTTTCAAAGATTATTTGACGTATCTTTCAGAAGGACCGATGCTCTGTGACCTGAATGTGCCCTAACGTATGGAAGCAAAGAGACAGAAGTATTTGATTGAAATTATTTTATTAGGAATAACCCCTTGAGATGTAGCATCTAATTTTCAGTACATTCACAATTAGACAAGACGGTTAACAAAATAACACCAACAAAAAAAGAAGAAGAAAAAAAAGCAATACATATCAGGAAAAAAAAAGGCATCAAAATCAGGCAATCGTACTCAATGTCTTAGCCGAGCAAGAATTAAATTGGTTATTAGTAATATGGGCAGTGGTATTTACAGTGATATAAATATAAAGGTGTTGTAGAGATGTAATGGACAGGTACAGTAGATTCTGTAATAAGAAGACAGGGCAATTTTAAAGGAGTGGAGAGATTAAATGGATTACAATGTTTACAGGTAAATTATTCCAATCTGAGGGAGCTTTAAACATTAAGGCTGAAATAATAAAATGTATGTATACATTTATAAATAAACTGTAGCCAATGCTGCTGTCTTCTTATTGAAGGTGAAGTTGTTCATACTGTACATAATAGAATGATGAGTTGTGAAAGGACATCCAAGAATAAATCTACAGTCTATTGTAAACATGGAGAGGGAGGAGATTAGTGTTGGGTGCAACTTGATATACAACATAGGCAGGGTGCGATTTGTGAAAAAAGCGGAGGGGGGGGGGGGATGTCTTTTGATCATGCACAACAAAACAAAACATGCAAAAATGAAATCCCCCTTCCAGTACCACCATGGATATAGAGCCACTCGACCAACCATGCCAAAACACTTATTTATGAACTTCAATATCCAAACGGGGATAAACATAATTCAGCAGAGGCAGGTAAATAAATCGCATCCTGAACATAGGCGTAGTCCAGAATTGGTCAAATTAGTTGCTCCACACAAGTTTCTTTCTAACAATAAAAGAGACGCAGTTACTCAAGCGACAGAGAACACCAGTACCAAATTTGATTATTTTATTTTACAATATGATTAATGTGACATTTAAATGAGAGCTCAGAGTCTATAGGTATTTGGTGTGTTCAACAGATCTTTGGCCCAAGCATTATACCTCTGTCTGAATATACTTATAAGGTTAGATATGTTATGCATGGAAGATGCATACCCTTGACTTTAGTGGTTTTCAGGGGAGCATGTTTATCCAGAACATTAATAAATTCAAAGTATAGAAAAAGTGTTTTCATTTTAACAGCCACTGAAAACTTCATATTGTAATTAAAATAGGACATTTGTTGATTTGCAAATTAAAAAAAGCTGAATTAAAATAAATTCAAGTTTATAGAACTAAAAAAAAACATAGATTCATGTTGCTAAAAATGAGACTGTTCAAATTCAGATATAGAATTTCAAGTTAAATAAATAAAATATATTTCAATTCAGTCTATCAAATTCAAGTTGAACAATTCACATAGCAGAACAAAGAAATTCAGATGCATGGTTTAAAAGTAAAATATTTCAATTTTAAGTATTCAGTGGCTGTTAAAATTCAAATACGTATGTCTTTTATTTGCTTCCATAATAATGAACATGTCAGAGGCACAAACTGTGGTTAAGGAGACATAAGTGACAAAGTTGAAACGCCCTACAGCTATCTTAACATTTTACTGTTTCTGTTTTTGTGTTTCACACCCAACTGGGCATATTTATCCTACTTATTGTTCTTAAAGAAATTCAAATAATCTCCTTAAGTAATACAGCATAGTAGTGTACTAATCATATATGTATGAAATCTGTCTCCTTTTAGTAGTGAATACTGGAGTTGTGAATGTATTTTTTTAATGCACTTTGTAAAAAAAAACAACTTATTTTTGGATTTCAGTACTCGCAAAAGGAGGACAAATACGAAGAAGAAATCAAAGTTCTTACAGACAAACTGAAAGAGGTGAGAATTCTACAGTGTTACTATTTCTAGTGATTAACAATTTTTTAATTTTAATTTTTTTTACAAAATATAAAACATACAACTCGCAACAGGAACAAATTCCTAATTTTCTAGTATACACATCCAATGTGGCAAACCGTTTATATGACATCTTTCCAAACGCCGCCACCTTAGCCATCTCACAAGCCCACTCCTGGATTGACGGCACCCCTTCATTCCTCCATCCTCTTAAAATAATATGTTTGGCTATTATTAAACTAGTCTGGACCCAGCTTCTTATGCGTTTATCCATCCCTACAGGATTGACCCATCTCCCAGAACAAATACTTTTGGGCTGAATGGAACCTGGCTTCCTGCGATCAGACTTAGATTATCATGTATCCCAGTCCAAAATTCCTTGACCTTATCACAGGACCATAGGACATGAAGTAATTGGCCGTCCCTCTGTCTTACATTTCCGTGTTACTGTTTCTGTTGCTTACTCCTCCCTTAGGAGCGTATCCGACTGTGTATTGACCAGTGTTGGGCAAGTTACTTCCAAAATGTAATACATTATAGATTACTAGTTACTGTCATTTGAGAGTAATTAGTTATATTACAATATTACTGTCTCTGAATTGTAATGCGTTACACTACTTTTGCATTACTTTTGAGTTACTTTCACCAAAATAACAGGGGAAGTTTGATTTGGCAGCTAGCTTGTGAATTTCACCACCGGATCAATAAAGTTTCCTCTTTATCCACTTTAATACATCATAGATTATTCATATTTTGTATAATTAATATAAATATGCAAAGTAACTAAAGCTATACAAAATAAATAAGTAAAACGTATAATAGGCAAGTAGGAGAAAATGAAAATACTCAATTAAAAGTATGGCATTGTTGTAAAATGTTTGTTTATAGCACTTCAATAAGAAATTCATGTTGTTTAGGTTAAAACACTCTAAAGGAAATGTTCAATTATAGTGTGATTAAAACTCACTATTAACATTATTTACAGTACTTGATTGACAGCTGATTTGTGAAAAGGTAGCCTACACAACCTTATTTAACAGTAATTTAGTTTTACTGCGAACCGTCACAGGGAGTGCTTTTATTTTGAAGTAGGCTACACGGAAGTTGTCTGTTGTGTAGCCTACTCTTGCTAGCTTACTGAGATGCAACATGTCCGTCAGGCTCAAGTTGTTCACTTTCTTGTTTGTAAAACTGCAACATATTGAACAGTAAATGGTCACAGTAAAAGACAAGCGCTTTTGGTCGTCATTCGAAGCCATTCCACTACAGGCAGAGTTACTCTCCACGGCTGATAAAATGCAATGATATTTACGTGTAGCAAGCCTCAACATTAATTCCCGACATGTTTATATCTGTCAGCCGCTGACGTACCGTCACCTGTTGGGACATACATGCTGTCCGTACCGTCTCTGGTTCTGACCACGGGAACAGAAACAGGACAGCTCACTTCAACGCAGCGTAATAACTCCTGAAAATAATATCCATCTCGCAAATGTATTTGTCTCTGCAGTCATCTCAACCATCGAATACAGCGACAGGAAAATAATATGGCTTTTTTTTTTCCTGTGAAGAAATGTGTCGCGGTGTTGGTGAATTCTTAAAAAAACCAATGCACCACTAAATGTTGCGTTAAAATGCATTGTAACTCGCGTTACTGAGACTGTAACGAGTATAATATTACCGAAATTTAATTAGTAATGCATTATATTACTGCGTTACAGCAAAAAGGAATACATTACTGTAATTGCGTTACTTTTGTAACGCGTTACTCCCAACACTGGTATTGACACATATTGTTGTGCTGTGTAAGCGCTGTGCTATGGCTACCTGTCAAATATAGGATTCAGTTTAAGATTCTCACATTAACATACAGTGCATTGCACGGTCAGTCACCTGCATACGTGGCAGACCTACTGGAACCTTATTTGACAGCGCGCCCTCTACGGCAGGGCTCCAGACTAACTTTTTGCCTTGGTTGCACTGTTGCGCCTAACTTTTTTATTTAGGTGCACCAGCACAAAATGTAGGTGCACCCAAGTTTTTCCTCACGTCGCCGTTAACGCTGAATGGGGATACACGATATATAGCTCTGTATTTTTTTACCAGGTGGGCTAAATGTTTTAGTTTTAAGTCAAAGCCACTTTTCACAAGCTCTTTTATTAAAACTGCATTTTATTTTAATCACAATCTAAGACAGGGTTTTCTTTACCAGTTTGAAAATATACAGCTGCAACACATTCAGAAAGTTATCTGAAATAAATAGCCTAGGATATATTAAAAAATATACATATCTATGAGAAAGCTCCTTCACTTATTTTCAACAACAATAACAGACTGATTAAAAGAGAGAGAGGACGCCCCGATAGCTCAGTTGGTGTATATATAGAGGTTCGACTCCGACCTGCGGCCCTCTCCTGCATGTCATTCCCCCCTCTCTCTCCCCTTTCATGTCTTCAGCTTTCCTATCAAAATAAAGGCCGAAATCTTAAAAAAAAAAAATAAAAAAAACAGAGGGAGAGGGATGTGCAATGGACTGAAGCGTACGCTACTCACAGAGTGACGGCTGACTCATTATGAATGGGTCCAGTACGGGTCGAATGCGCTTTGGCGGGTCAGCGGCGTTACACACAACACACGTCTTGTGTAGGCTATGAAATGTCTGTATCGTCACTGCGCTGCATTTTTATGAACTATGATATTCTGGCCATGGGTCACATCTCTCGCCATGGTCCAGCAGGCTCCATCTCACGCTATTAGGCTACTCAACGAACTGAAGTTAGTTGCATTTAATAACTTGTGTTTTTCGCCGTGGCGGCCGCAATAACACAGAGTTACCAGCGTAAACACTGGTACCAATACAGGTTTCCCTCTCATACTTAAAAATATATAGTTGTGTTAATAACAATTACAACTGTAGACAAATGTCAGCAGTTTGGACCGGCAGCGCTGTGTCAGACAGACAAACAGGGACAAACTGCTGCAGGGGTGCCTTGTGTGAGTGAATTGAGGCGGGGCTGCGCGGCGAGAGATCCAAACATAGGCACGGCTTTACAGAAGGAATGGGTCACGTAACGCAACATTAAACCATATTGATATAAACGACATCGCTTCGTTCGTGGAGAGGCAGCGGATGCGAGGACGTTAGGTGCACTGGTGCGACCTAGGAAAAATCTTAGTCGCACCCTTACAAATTTTGGTCGCACTCTAGAGCCCTATATGGTCTAATATGTCAAATTTGCTAACTGTTCCTCGCACCCAGCTTAGGACCCGTGGTGACCGAGCCTTTGACTTTGGAACACTCTGCCTCCTCTTATACGATCTGCTGTCTCTGCTTTTATAAACAGGCGTTTAGTTGACCTGTCTGCACTGTATTTTAATTTTTCTTTGTGATTTTAATTGTGCACTGTGTTTTAATATGTATCATATTGTATGTTTTATGTAAAGCACTTGGTGATTTTTGTCTGTAAAGCGCTATATAAATAAATTTGACGTACTTACTTACTTACTTACTTACTTTGTGTGTGTCCCAGGCTGAGACCCGTGCCGAGTTTGCAGAGAGGTCTGTGGCCAAGCTGGAGAAGACCATCGATGATTTGGAAGGTATTCAACACTCACCTGTGGTCTGCTTCTCTGACAGCAGAAACATGTCTTGGAAATGTGTGAAAGTAACAAACCGCTTCGCTAATTCCAGTTCTTCTGTTGGAACTGAATTGATGACAGGGTTGGGCATCGTTTTTTTTTATTTTAACAATTCTGATTCCAATTCCGATTCTTCCTTTCAATTCCCGTTCTTATCGATTCTCGATTTGGATTCTTTGAGGGCTGGAGTTGAAACGGGTCACATGCTTATTTCACAGATAAGAGGAACATTTGATTTTTACATTTTGATTGAATGGTGATTTACAGTTTTACCGAGCTTTTTCCAACGTAAAATAAAGCCACACTTTAGAGCGCCACTTATTGTGCTCCGTGGCTGCAACACAACAAGCGCCTGGAAGTACGCTGGCCGCCACAGAAACCACAACTTGCGAGTATTACATTTGGAACCGATGATCTGATTTGAAAACTATTCCAAATGATTCCAATAAAGAAATGATTCCATTGAAATCGTAATTTTTGAAATGATTCCAAGTTGGAACCGGTTCTCGATGCCCAATCCTAGCTGTGTCCTAGCCATTGATGATTAGAAGAACCATATCACCACTATCTAAATCATTGCATGTGCTGGTTATGCAACTTGAGAATTAACTTGTTCTTAGTGTGTAAATATACAGTGGTCACCAGTTTAACTTATCCAAAGGCAGAAGGTTGATAGCGAGATGCATTATTTCTGGGCGTTTTCACCTCTGTGGACCTGTGGTCTTGATGAGCACAGTGTTGTGAGGATCTGTAGAGGCTTATGGTGTCTGGAATCAGTCAAATTGTGCCTGGGTGCTCTTAAATGCCACCCTCAGCTTTTGATGGTGCCTAAATTGAGCCGTTTGCCTCCAAAACAAACGTGCTTGTTTGGGTTTTTATCATCAGTTGATCTGTTTCAATGTACAGATGGCATGTGCAGTCTATGCAGTCATGTATTTTAGGCTGTGCACAAAAGTCCACAAGACATACCTGTACACCCTCACAGACATGGGCAGCTATGTGGATGAGGAGGTATACTTTGACCTTAAGGACAATTTATGCTCCAGCGTAAAATTAACGCCATGGATGCGTAGGAGATACAGACCCTACAAGTGAGATACAGATCCTATGCCTCAGATACAGACCCTATAAATGAGATACAGACCCTATGCCTGAGATACAGACCCTATAAGTGAGATACAGACCCTGTAAG